>NW_021240626.1:28936-50353 GCF_002162155.2 Triticum dicoccoides | reverse complement strand
CGCGCCTCGCGCCCGGGCTCGCCGAGCTCCGCCGCTGGCCGAACCACCTCCGCCGGCGCCCGCCTCGCCACTGCCGCCCCTCGCCGGAGCTTTTGAGCTCGCCGAAGCTCCGGCCAGATCCGATCCGGATCGGGACCAGATCCATCGGTCCCCGATCCAAACACCCTCGTCCCCGTTCTGTACCATGACGTCCCGGATATCCTCATCCCGCGTTGATTTTCGCGGAGGTATAATTTCTTCTAAGTCCTGAGATTGCAGATTCATGTGCTCCTGTTCATGGCCTCGTAACTTTGCATCTGTAGCTCCGAATCATGCATATAGCATATCAAAATGTTCATCTCAGAGAGTACATCATTTCATCTCACTGCATCATTTTCATATGAGTTCATCTTGATGCCCGAAATGCTGTTAGAAGAGTGCTACTTGAGATAATTGTCAGATCTGCTGCTCCGTTTAGCTTTTTGTCATTTTTGCCATGATTATTGTGTGCATGATATGCCCTAATGCTCTACATATGTTTTGTTAAGGGTTTTGTCATCTTTCCAGAGGTGCAACCCATGTATTTTTGTGATGTGGGTGGTGACTAGCACAAGCTTGCAAAGTGGTGCACTTGTTAATTCTGATTTCAGGGACTTAGCATTTCCACTAAGTCCTTGAGCTGTTTATCTCATATGGCCATATGTTCATGTTGTTTCCAAGTGATCCGTGCCTCTTTTGAGGATGATCAGTAAGGATGTTTTGTTAATCTTGTAGTGCTCTATCCATCCATGTCCTTGTTTGCAATTATGGAGCACCCTAGCTTGAGTCAATCGAGCTCTACGTTTGCTACTTTGTGATCTGGGCAGATTGTCAACTTGTTTGCAATTTTGCCGATGATGTTGTAGTTGATCCGTGCATGCTATGCTATTGTTCTTGCCATGTCTAGCTTGCATTTTGTGTGTTCTTGATGGGTGTATGATTAGCTTGTCATGACTTGCACCGTAGTGAGTGCATCGAGCTCGTAAACATGCCTACTTGAGTTATATTTCAGCATGTGCCAGTTTTCACTAAGTCTGAGAACTGATTATGTTTTTGATATGTTCACATGCTTGCAATAGTATTTTCTGATCCCTTTTGGCTCAAGGTCACTAAGGGAATTTTGTTAAGCTCTTTGAGTAGCTCCATGCCATGCTTTACTTTGCCATGTTTAGGTCCTGTAGCATGTAGTTTTGTTGCTCCGAAGAGTGCTACCTGATCTGAAATTCCTGACAAGTGTTAATTTCACCAAGTCTGAAATCTGTTTACCATATGCATTTTTGCCATGCTTGTTTGAACCTGTTAATGGATGAATTGGCCGTAGCTCAGTGCTAGACTTTTGTTAAGCATCTTGAATGCATCCGTTCCATGTATTTTGTTATCATGTTTGGGTGCTGTAGCATGTTCATCTCATTGCATTTAGATGACTACTTGCTGTAAATCGCAGACCGGTGCCATATTTGCATTGCTTGCCATTTCCAAACCGTAACTCCGATTACGGCGTTCTTTATATCGTTTTCAAGCGATTTCATCTCACCTTTCAAGTGGCACACTTGGATTTCCAAGTTGAGGCTAGGTTAAATCATTCCTTGTCAAATCATGCATATGCATCGCATACCGCATCCCGCATATCATACCATGTTCATGTGTTGGTTGTTTACTATGTTGTGTGCTTCTTTCCGGTGTTTGCTTCTTCGGGTTGGTTCCGATAACGTCGCGTTTGTGAGGACCCGTTCGTCTACGTCCGTTTGTCTTCTTCATGCACTCGTTCTTCTTCCTTGCGGGATCTTAGGCAAGATGACCATACCCTCGAAATCACTTCTATCTTTGCTTGCTAGTTGCTCGCTCTTTTGCTATGCCTATGCTGTGATACCTACCACTTGCTTATCATGCCTCCCATATTATTGAACCAAGCCTCTAACCCACCTTGTCCTAGCAAACCGTTGATTGGCTATGTTACCGCTTTGCTCAGCCCCTCTTATAGCGTTGTTAGTTGCAGGTGAAGTTTGAAGTTTGTTCCTTGTTGGAACATGGAGATGTTGTTCCTTGTTTGGAACATGTTTACTTGTTGGGATATCACAATATATCTTGTTTAATTAATGCATCTATATACTTGATAAAGGGTGGAAGGCTCGGCCTTATGCCTGGTGTTTTGTTCCATTCTTGCCGCCCTAGTTTCCGTCATATCGGTGTTATGTTCCTGGATTTTGCGTTCCTTACGCGGTTGGGTAATAATGGGAACCCCTTGACAGTTTGCCTTGAATAAAACTCCTCCAGCAATGCCCAACCTTGGTTTTACCATTTGCACTAACAACCTACCACCTTCCCTTGGGTTCTGCAGACTCAAGGGTCATCTTTATTCTAACCCCCCGGGCCAGTGCTCCTCTGAGTGTTGGTCCGACCGAGCAGACTACGGGGCCACCTCGGGGAAACCTGAGGTTTGGTTTTACTCGTAGGATGTCTCATCTGAGTGTGCCCTGAGAACGAGATATGTGCAGCTCCTATCGGGATTTTTGGCACATTCGGGCGGTGTTGCTGGATTTGTTTTACCCTGTCGAAATATCTTGTTGTGCCGGGATACCGAGTCTGATCGGAACGTCTCAGGGGGAGGTCTATTCCTTCGTTGACCGTGAGAGCTTGTGATGGGCTAAGTTGGGACACCCCTGCAGGGATTGAACTTTCGAAAGCCGTGCCCGCAGTTATGGGCAGATGGGAATTTGTTAGTGTCCGGTTGTAGAAAACCTGAAGTCGACCTTAATTAAAATGAATCAACTGCGTGTGTAACCATGATGGTCTCTTTTCGGCGGTGTCCGGGAAGTGAACATGGTTGTTGGAGTTATGCTTGACGTAGGTTGTTTAGGATCACTTCTTGATCATACTTTTATCGACCGTGCTTTGCCTTCTCTTCTCGCTCTCATTTGCGTACGTTAGCCACCATATATGCTAGTCGCTTGCTGCAGCTCCACCTCATACCTTTACCTTACCCATAAGCTTAAATAGTCTTGATCGCGAGGGTGCGAGATTGCTGAGTCCCCGTGGCTCACAGATACTTCCAAAACCAGTTTGCAGGTGCCGATGAGTCCGCACAGTTGGTGCAACCCAGCTCAGGAGGAGCTCGATGAAGGTCTTGTCCTTTGTGTCGTTTCGTTCTAGTTGATCAGTAGTGGAGCCCAGTTGGGGTCGATCGGGGACCTTTGTCGCATTTGGGGTTCTTCTTTTATTTTGGTTCCGTAGTTGGACCTTGATTGTATTTGGATGATGTAATGCTTTATTCATGTAATTGTGTGAAGTGGCGATTGTAAGCCAACTATGTATCTTTTCCTTATGTATTACATGGGTTGTGTGAAGATTATCTCACTTGCGACATTGCTTTCAATGCGGTTATGCCTCTAAGTCGTGCTTCGACACGTGGGAGATATAGCCGCATCGAGGGCGTTACAAGTTGGTATCAGAGCCTTCCCCGACCTTAGGAGCCCCCACTGATTGATCGTTCTTAGCAGCCGTTGTTGTGTCTAGAAAAATGTTTTGAGTCATTTAGGAATTATATATCGGAGAGTTTAGGAATTCTTTTTACTTCCTAGTCTCCTCATCGCTCTGGTAAGGCATCCTGACGTAGAGTTTTGACTCTTCTCTTCTCAAATTTCACTAAAAAAAAATTTAGGATCACGCGGGTATCTTGGAATCGTTCCGATGGTTTTGTGACCAGAACATTGTCTTGGTGCCTCCTGTCAGGGGTTTATTGGAAGTGTCCCGGGGAGTTGAGCTCTGAGGTGTTGTCGTCATAATTTTATCGTTGTAGTTCTGGAATACCTGAGTTTAGTACGCCGACATCGAAAATCTCTTTTATGCAGTTCGTTGGTGAGATAACCTCGACGCCACCCAGTACTGGGGCGGGAGTTCGGGAGTATTGCCATAACTCGTATAACGGATGCTTTTCGAAGGTTGAGGTAGATGGTTTCCGAAGGTTTCTTGGTTATGTGTTGAAGGATGGATACAGCTGGATGTAGGATTTGCTAGTTTGGGTGAGATATTATGCTTCCCCTGTATCCCCAACACCTGATTGCATAACCGGAAAATTTCGGGAGTTTCATAAGTGGGAATTCAAGTAGCTCTTAGGATATCTTTCCGACAGATGTATGATATGAAATTGGGGTTCGACGTCTAGTGGTCCGCCTATTCACGGTTGGTTTTACAGTGGTCTCGTTGTGTCTTAAAGAGTCCTTGGCTATGCCGACTCGGGGACGCTTCGTATGTCATGTGCACTGCCATGTACATGATGGTGCTGTACAATCGAGCCCGTGTAGGCCCCACCACGAAAACTTCGGACGAAATCTCTATCATATGTTTGTTCTGGCTTATTCTACAAGCCAATCCTTTGTTTTTTTGTTTTGAGTTGTGGTATTGAAGTTGCTTCAAAGTCAAATGTTGATTCCATATTTTTCCTAAGCGGTGTTCTCATACTCCTATGTGAATACTAAACCTTCATGATACTCGAGACTGTCATGTCAATCCTTTTCAACTGGTGTGCTTCTCTTCAAGTGGATCCGATCATTTCAACTTCCGCAAGATCAATTATCACTTCTTCTCAACGGTGTTTGTTTCATCCGTCTCCAAGTTGCCTTTGTTTTCCCGCCCACCCACCCTTTTTCCTCAAGGACTCAAATTTCTTAATCAAGCATCCTTTTATTCTTGTGAAGTCTCTTGATTCTTTTCTTTGAATGTTCTACCCGGTGGTTCACATGAAGATGCTCTTCTAGTTCGTCATTCCTCACTCATTTTTCATCTCCGGTGGTTTCAAGTCAAGCTTTGTTGATCATATCCTTTCCTCGTTTCAATGTTTTCTCATGCCAGTGCAATTCTTAATCATTCACCTCTCGCTATTCAATTGTTCCGGAGTGCGGAAGATATCTCAGAAGGATCGTCTTGTCATTCAAGACCCGTTAATCCTATTTTGAGGATGTTTATCTCATTCAAGCCTTTTAGTTCAACCGGTGCAACCTCTCTTTCAAATCATTCAATGGTGTTTTATTTTGAGTGGGCCCTAACCCACAGTCTTTTCCCAGGATCTTACCTGACTCTTCTTATTTCCCGGAGGTATCCTCAAATTTATTTTCGAAGTTTGATGTAAGAATGATTTATCATCAATCAAATGTCTTTCTCCAAGATCTTCCAAATTCTTTTCATCATTGGCTCAACTTTTCTATTCTTATCTATTTCGGAGTGTCTCAACAATTCACGGTGGTGTTTCTCATCGTCTTTCTCATCATTTGAAGACCAAAGAAGAGCCTTACCTCCATATCTTATCCGTTCTCTCAGGGATTCGTGGTTCTAGTTCGAGACCATCCTCTCATAATTGTTTTCGAATGTGAGATTTCTTTTCACCCATCCGGAGAATTTCATGAGTTTTTTTCCATTTCTTTCCCCCGAAGGCCATCTTTTCAAATATCACTCATTCCCAGCTTTCAACTCTCATACTCTAAATCATACCGGTTGATGAGGACATCAATACAATTGTTACACCCACAGCCCCTGCTGCTATACATACTGGACCAATTACTAGAGCTCGTGCACGCCAACTAAATTACCAGGTACTTTCGTTTCTTGGTAATGATTCTAATGTTCATGAGAATATGATGCTGCCTAAATTGGATACATTTGTTTTGCTTACAAATGAAGGGCCTAGCTTGGAGAAGGATGAACATTGGAGCAAGAACAAGCATGGAGATGATGGCATGCGCAAGGGGAACAAGAACGGAGTTACAAGTGATGATTTCAGGACTTTGAAGCCACCATAATGGGTGCATGAAGCCTTGGACGAAATATACAAGATGCCACTTCATAAATTTCGTCCCGAGGCTATTTTAGGTGCTGCGTCACCTTATTATTGGGCCAGGCCCATGTAATTTCGAAATACATAAGTATAGGCTATTTTTAGAGTTCGTATGTGTGGGGAAACAAGAGATAGGGTTGATTTCGGACCCCTCCACCAAGGGCCACGAAATTCCCCCCTCCTCCTCCATATATACAGCCCTTAGGGCATCGTTTAGACTTTGGGTTTTGTTTAGATTAAAAGTTCGCCATAGCTGCAACTTCGCGTACTTCGTTTGTGTTCAACGACCAGACAAAGGCGTCACAGAACCCCACCTTGATCAATAAAGCTTTCATCTTATATTCGCAATATCCAGATTGCAATCTTAGTTTCTTGCTTGTTCTTTGTTTGCTCGCAGGAAACAGACCCTCGTGGTCAGGTTGATCGTGCTTCGGCGTGGTCAATAACCTCTCGGAGTTGGTTTAGCGATTGCTAAGGCGCGACGTCCTCGCACGTTCGTAGTCGGATCGTCAAAGTCGACTTCCACCAAAGCGAAATCCACCATCTCATCGAAAGACGGGACACCTTCGCCTCTATCAAGTGCTATCAGATTTCCAGGTTGCTCGGTGAGATTTTACAGTTTTTCGTAGTTTAGATCGAGTCTGTTCTTCATACCTACAGTCCACGAAAAAGCCACAAAAAAAATTTAGGGTTAGTTCATCATATCCGAACCAATCTGAGCCTTTGCATAATCTTTTTAGGGTTTTGCTTTGTTGAATTTGCGGTTGCATCGTCGTTTCTAGTTGCTGGTCTTAGAGTCTAGTCTTTTAGAGTTTCGAGTTCTGGTCATAAGTTGTCACGCCGCCGCCGCACCATCATCATCACCCCTGCCATCTACCACCACCGCTTATCCGCCACCGCTTCGAATCCGTATCCATATACCACCACAGCTGTCATATACCACCACCGCTGCCATCTACCACCATATATCCACCACCAATCCGAGTTCTTGTCATATTAGGTTTGTTTTCGAGATCCATCTAGATTCCGATTCGTGTTTCCTTGCCGGAGTAGGTTTCAGGGTCGGGTAGCCACGCTCCGTTTAGGCCCAAAATTTTTCGAAAACGCATTTTTCGAAAAAAATTCTGGCTATCCTATTTTTAGGTGTTTCTGAGTGTTTTGAGACAGGCGCCATTATAGGAAGTTTTTTTTGACCCGTTTCCAGTTTTTGGGTCCGGGCAGTCGAAAAAAAAAATTGGTCGAAAAAATTTCGTGCCCATCCTGTCCGTTTGAGCTAGGAAGAGTTTTGAGACACTCGCCATTATTGTTATTTTTCGCAAAAAAAAAAAGAGCGGAAAAAAAAATTCAGATTGTGCTTTTCCCTTGTTTACGTGCCGCGCCGTGATTTTGTTGGTGTTCTAGGCTCGCGTCTCTAGCACAGTCTAGCCTAGGACCAGCACAGTACCGTCGTTGAGCGTTTATTCAACTTTGCATCTCTGAATTGATTATTGCTTACCCTTTTTGCTACCATACTATAAGCCTTCCCAGCTCCACATACATCTACGTCGTGTGTTTGACTCTCCCTGGTAATCGCTCTATCCAAGCTTTGAGAGTTTTTGACTACAACGGTTGCCGATCACCGCTTGCTGCTGGGTAAGAACTGGTAGGAATTTGAGATTTGCTTGACGGATTTGTGATACACCACCACCACTTCTTAGTAGTCTGTAGGATCATATTCTTGTGTGTTTCTATTGCTGCTAACCATGCCAGGATCACAAGCCGACGAGATTGACTGGGAGAACTTATCGAACAAGGAGCTTCATGATAAGTTTCAGCAAATGATAACTGAACAGGTACAAGATGTGCTGAACAATTTTGAAGAGGCCATGGAGAAGATCACTGGCCTTGAGAAGACGTTCGAAACAAAGCTCGATAACAGATTTAATGAACTGCTTGCGCGTCTTCCACCACCGGCTGCACCTGTCGCACCTCTGCAACAACAACAACTACGCCCCCTTCCGAATCAGTATGGACGAGCACAGCGTGTTCCTATTGAGCCAGGACAAAATTCTGGTGCCGCTACTACTGCTGTTGGTGTTTCTTTGGCTCCTGCTACTGTTGCTGCTGGTACCCAGGAGGATGATGAGTATGCGGGCGATTATGAGGATGAGGTTGATCAAAATCAGATCTACGAGCAGCCACCAGCACCACCACCAGCAGGTCGACCTCAGGTATATATTCGTAATGGTAGGCCTGCACCACCACCTCAGGTACGAGATGATGTCCATATTCCTAAACTGAAATTGAATATTCCACCATTTGAGGGTAGATATGTTCCTGATATATATCTTACTTGGGAGTTAGAAACTGAACAACGATTTACATGTTTACAATATCCTGAGGAGAGACGAGTTGCTGCTGCTGTTTGTGCTTTCACTAGTTTTGCATGTGTATGGTGGTCTGAACATTGTAGATTATATCCTATTCCAACTACTTGGGCTGCTTTGAAAACTGCTATGCGTACGCGTTGGGTTCCACCATATTATCAACGTGAATTGCTTCAAAAATTGCAGCGTTTAAGACAAGGGAAAAATTCTGTAGAAGAATATTATCAGGAATTACAAACTGGCATGATTAGATGTGGTATTGTTGAGGAGAATGAAGCTCACGTTTTCTGGGTGGATTAAATAGAGAGATTCAGACCATTCTAGACTATAAGGAGTATACTAATATCACTCGTTTATTCCATCTTGCTTGTAAAGCTGAACGTGAAGTGCAGGATCGACAAGCATTGGGGCGAACTAACTTTTCTGCAGGCCGACCTTCATCATGGAAACCACGTGCATCTTCTACTTCAACTACACCAGCACCTCCATCCGGTGCCACCTCTAGCCGTGATACAAGAAAACAGGCACAACCACCATTATCTGCCAAGAGCGCACCTGCGGGGCCTGCACAGCGTTCGTCTTCTTCCATGGCATCAACAGGGCACACAAGTGATATTATTTGTCGTCGTTGTAAGGGAGGAGGTCATTATGCGAAGGAATGCAAATCTCCGCGTGTGATGATTGCTACAGCGGATGGTGGATATGAGTCCGCTAGTGACTATGATGAGGAGACTTTGGCTCTTATTACACGTGAAGAACATGGTGGAGATGATTCTGATCATGAGACGCAATACATGGCTCCTGAAGACGCTGACAGGTATGAATGTTTAGTTGCTCAACGTGTTTTGAGTGTGCAGGTCACACAAGCTGAGCAAAATCAGAGGCACAATTTGTTCCATACCAAGGGAGTTGTGAAGGAACGTTCTGTGCGCGTCATCATAGACGGAGGGAGCTGCAACAACTTGGCTAGCATGGAGATGGTGGAGAAGCTTTCTCTCACCACAAGACCACATCCACATCCTTACTACATCCAATGGTTCAACAACAGCGGCAAGGTTAAGGTAACACGTACTGTTCGTGTGCATTTTAGTATCTCTACATATGCTGATTATGTTGATTGTGATGTGGTACCTATGCAAGCATGTTCCTTATTACTTGGTAGACCATGGCAATTTGATAAAAAATTTGTACACCATGGTAGAAACAATCACTATACTCTTGTTCATAAGGATAAAAATATTACTTTGCTTCCTATGACTCCTGATTCTATTTTGAAAGATGATATTAATAGAGCTAATAAAGCACAACAGGAGAAGAATAAGAGTGAAAATCAGATTGTGGCAAAAGAATTTGAGCAACAAATGAAGCCTAATAATAAACCATCTAGTGTTGCTTCTGAAATTAAATTGAAAAGTGCATGTTTATTTGCCACCAAATCTGATATTGATGAGCTTTTGTGTGCAAAGAGGCATTATTTTCATTCGAGGACGTGCCTTCCTCTTTGCCTCCTGCTGTCACTAACATTTTGCAGGAGTTCGCTGACGTTTTTCCACAAGACGTGCCACCGGGATTACCGCCTATTCGAGGGATTGAGCATCAGATTGACTTAATTCCCGGTGCTTCACTGCCAAACCGTGCACCATACCGTACCAATCCAGAGGAGACGAAGGAGATTATGCGTCAAGTACAAGAGCTTCTCGACAAAGGTTATATACGCGAATCCCTTAGTCCTTGTGCTGTTCCTATTATTCTAGTGCCGAAAAAGGATGGTACATCACGTATGTGTGTTGATTGTAGAGGCATTAATAATATTACTATTCGTTATCGTCATCCTATTCCTAGGCTAGATGATATGCTTGATGAATTGAGTGGCTCTACAATATTGTCCAAAGTTGATTTGCGTAGTGGATACCATCAAATTCGTATGAAATTGGGAGATGAATGGAAAACAGCATTCAAAACTAAGTTTGGATTATATGAGTGGTTAGTCATGCCTTTTGGGTTAACTAATGCACCTAGTACTTTCATGAGATTAATGAACGAAGTTTTACGTGCTTTCATTGGACGATTTGTGGTAGTTTACTTTGATGACATATTGATTTATAGCAGATCTTTGGAAGAACATTTGGAACATTTACGTGCTGTTTTTATTGCTCTATGTGATGCACGTTTGTTTGGTAACCTTGGGAAGTGCACCTTTTGCACCGACCGAGTATCTTTTCTTGGCTATGTTGTTACTCCACAGGGAATTGAAGTTGATAAAGCCAAGATTGAAGCTATTGAGAGTTGGCCGCAGCCCAAAACGGTCACACACATGAGGAGTTTTCTTGGCCTCGCTGGATTCTATAGGCGTTTTGTGAGAGATTTCAGCACCATTGCTGCACCTCTCAATGAGCTTACAAAGAAAGATGTGCCTTTTCTTTGGGGTCTGCACAGGAAGAAGCCTTCTCCGTATCGAAAGATAAGTTGACACATGCTCCTTTACTCCAACTTCCTGATTTTAATAAGACTTTTGAGCTTGAATGTGATGCTAGTGGAATTGGATTAGGAGGTGTGTTATTACAAGATGGCAAACCCGTTGCATACTTTTCTGAAAAATTGAGTGGGCCTAGTCTGAATTATTCTACTTATGATAAAGAATTATATGCTCTTGTTCGGACTTTAGAAACATGGCAACATTATTTATGGCCCAAAGAATTTGTTATACATTCTGATCATGAATCTTTGAAACATATTAAAAGTCAAGCTAAACCGAATCGTAGACATGCTAAATGGGTTGAATTCATTGAGACTTTCCCTTATGTCATTAAACACAAGAAGGGAAAAGAAAATGTTATTGCTGATGCATTGTCTCGTCGCTATACTATGCTTTCACAACTTGACTTCAAAATATTTGGTTTGGAGACCATCAAAGATCAATATGTGCATGATGCTGATTTTAAAGATGTAATGCAGAATTGTAAAGAAGGAAGAATGTGGAACAAGTTTGTCGTTAACGATGGATTTGTGTTTCGTGCTAACAAGCTATGCATTCCAGCTAGCTCCGTTCGTCTTTTGTTGTTGCAGGAGGCGCATGGAGGAGGATTAATGGGACACTTTGGCGTGAAGAAGACGGAGGACGTACTTGCTACACATTTCTTTTGGCCAAAGATGAGACGGGATGTAGAGCATTTTATTGCTCGATGCACTACATGTCAAAAAGCTAAGTCACGACTCAATCCTCATGGTTTATATATGCCTTTGCCTGTACCTAGTGTTCCTTGGGAGGATATATCTATGGACTTTGTTTTAGGTTTACCTCGAACAAAGAAGGGGAGGGATAGCATATTTGTTGTCGTGGATAGATTCTCGAAAATGGCACACTTTATACCATGTCATAAAAGCGATGATGCTGTTAATGTTGCTGATTTGTTCTTTCGTGAAATTATTCGCTTGCATGGTGTGCCAAATACTATTGTTTCAGATCGTGATACTAAATTTCTTAGCCACTTTTGGAGATGTTTATGGGCTAAGTTGGGGACTAAACTGCTTTTTAGTACTACTTGTCACCCCCCAAACTGATGGACAAACTGAAGTAGTCAATAGAACGTTGTCTACTATGCTTAGGGCTGTTTTGAAGAATAATAAGAAAATGTGGGAGGAATGCTTGCCTCATATTGAATTTGCTTATAATCGTTCATTGCATTCTACTACTAAGATGTGCCCTTTTGAAGTTGTGTATGGTTTCCTACCTCGTGCACCTATTGATTTGTTGCCTCTTCCATCTTCGGAGAAGGTTAATTTTGATGCTAAACAACGTGCTGAATTGATTTTAAAAATGCATGAGTTAACTAAGGAAAACATTGAGCGCATGAATGCTAAATATAAAATTGCTGGAGATAAGGGTAGAAAACATGTTGTGTTTGCACCTGGAGATCTTGTTTGGTTACATTTGCATAAGGATAGATTTCCTGAGTTGCGCAAATCAAAGTTAATGCCACGTGCTGATGGTCCCTTTAAGGTGTTAGAGAAAATAAATGATAATGCATATAAACTTGAGCTGCCTGCAGATTTTGGGGTTAGTCCCACTTTTAACATTGCAGATTTGAAGCCTTATTTGGGTGAGGAAGATGAACTTCCGTCGAGGACGACTTCATTTCAAAAAGGGGAGGATGATGAGGACATCAATACAATTGTTACACCCAGAGCCCCTGCTGCTATACATACTGGACCAATTACTAGAGCTTGTGCACGCTAACTAAATTACCAGGTACTTTCGTTTCTTGGTAATGATTCTAATGTTCATGAGAATATGATGCTGCCTAAATTGGATACATTTGTTTTGCTTACAAATGAAGGGCCTAGCTTGGAGAAGGATGAACATTGAAGCAAGAACAAGCATGGAGATGATGGCATGCGCAAGGGAAACAAGAACGGAGTTACAAGTGATGATTTCAGGACTTTGAAGCCACCATAATGGGTGCATGAAGCCTTGGACGAAATATACAAGATGCCACTTCATAAATTTCGTCCCGAGGCTATTTTAGGTGCTGCGTCACCTTATTATTGGGCCAGGCCCATGTAATTTCGAAATACATAAGTATAGGCTATTTTTAGAGTCCGTATGTGTGGGGAAACAAGAGATAGGGTTGATTTCGGACCCCTCCACCAAGGGCCACGAAATTCCCCCCTCTTCCTCCATATATACAGCCCTTAGGGCATCGTTTAGACTTTGGGTATTGTTTAGATTAAAAGTTCGCCATAGCTGCAACTTCGCGTACTTCGTTTGTGTTCAACGACCAGACAAAGGCGTCACAGAACCCCACCTTGATCAATAAAGCTTTCATCTTATATTCGCAATATCCAGATTGCAATCTTAGTTTCTTGCTTGTTCTTCGTTTGCTCGCAGGAAACAGACCCTCGTGGTCAGGTTGATCGTGCTCCGGCGTGGTCAATAACCTCTCGGAGTTGGTTTAGCGATTGCTAAGGCGCGACGTCCTCACACGTTCGTAGTCGGATCGTCAAAGTCGACTTCCACCAAAGCGAAATCCACCATCTCATCGAAAGACGGGACACCTTTGCCTCTATCACAATCCAGAGGAGACGAAGGAGATTATGCGTCAAGTACAAGAGCTTCTCGACAAAGGTTATATACGCGAATCCCTTAGTCCTTGTGCTGTTCCTATTATTCTAGTGCCGAAAAAGGATGGTACATCACGTATGTGTGTTGATTGTAGAGGCATTAATAATATTACTATTCGTTATCGTCATCCTATTCCTAGGCTAGATGATATGCTTGATGAATTGAGTGGCTCTACAATATTCTCCAAAGTTGATTTGCGTAGTGGCTACCATCAAATTCGTATGAAATTGGGAGATGAATGGAAAACAGCATTTAAAACTAAGTTTGGATTATATGAGTGGTTAGTCATGCCTTTTGGGTTAACTAATGCACCTAGTACTTTCATGAGATTAATGAACGAAGTTTTACGTGCTTTCATTGGACGATTTGTGGTAGTTTACTTTGATGACATATTGATTTATAGCAGATCTTTGGAAGAACATTTACATGCTGTTTTTATTGCTCTACGTGATGCACGTTTGTTTGGTAACCTTGGGAAGTGCACCTTTTGCACCGACCGAGTATCTTTTCTTGGCTATGTTGTTACTCCACAGGGAATTGAAGTTGATAAAGCCAAGATTGAAGCTATTGAGAGTTGGCCGCAGCCCAAAACGGTCACACAAGTGTGGAGTTTTCTTGGCCTCGCTGGATTCTATAGGCGTTTTGTGAGAGATTTCAGCACCATTGCCGCACCTCTCAATGAGCTTACAAAGAAAGATGTGCCTTTTCTTTGGGGTACCGCACAGGAAGAAGCCTTCACGGTATTGAAAGATAAGTTGACACATGCTCCTTTACTCCAACTTCCTGATTTTAATAAGACTTTTGAGCTTGAATGTGATGCTAGTGGAATTGGATTAGGAGGTGTGTTATTACAAGATGGCAAACCTGTTGCATACTTTTCTGAAAAATTGAGTGGGCCTAGTCTGAATTATTCTACTTATGATAAAGAATTATATGCTCTTGTTCGGACTTTAGAAACATGGCAACATTATTTATGGCCCAAAGAATTTGTTATACATTCTGATCATGAATCTTTGAAACATATTAAAAGTCAAGCTAAACCGAATCGTAGACATGCTAAATGGGTTGAATTCATTGAGACTTTCCCTTATGTCATTAAACACAAGAAGGGAAAAGAAAATGTTATTGCTGATGCATTGTCTCGTCGCTATACTATGCTTTCACAACTTGACTTCAAAATATTTGGTTTGGAGACCATCAAAGATCAATATGTGCATGATGCTGATTTTAAAGATGTAATGCAGAATTGTAAAGAAGGAAGAATGTGGAACAATTTTGTCGTTAACGATGAATTTGTGTTTCGTGCTAACAAGCTATGCATTCCAGCTAGCTCCGTTCGTCTTTTGTTGTTGCAGGAAGCGCATGGAGGAGGATTAATGGGACATTTTGGCGTGAAGAAGACGGAGGACGTACTTGCTACACATTTCTTTTGGCCAAAGATGAGACGGGATGTTGAGCGTTTTATTGCTCGATGCACTACATGTCAAAAAGCTAAGTCACGACTCAATCCTCATGGTTTATATATGCCTTTGCCTGTACCTAGTGTTCCTTGGGAGGATATATCTATGGACTTTGTTTTAGGTTTACCTCGAACAAAGAAGGGGAGGGATAGCATATTTGTTGTCGTGGATAGATTCTCGAAAATGGCACACTTTATACCATGTCATAAAAGCGATGATGCTGTTAATGTTGCTGATTTGTTCTTTCGTGAAATTATTCGCTTGCATGGTGTGCCAAATACTATTGTTTCAGATCGTGATACTAAATTTCTTAGCCACTTTTGGAGATGTTTATGGGCTAAGTTGGGGACTAAACTGCTTTTTAGTACTACTTGTCAACCCCAAACTGATGGACAAACTGAAGTAGTCAATAGAATGTTGTCTACTATGCTTAGGGCTGTTTTGAAGAATAATAAGAAAATGTGGGAGGAATGCTTGCCTCATATTGAATTTGCTTATAATCGTTCATTGCATTCTACTACTAAGATGTGCCCTTTTGAAGTTGTGTATGGTTTCCTACCTCGTGCACCTATTGATTTGTTGCCTCTTCCATCTTCGGAGAAGGTTAATTTTGATGCTAAACAACGTGCTGAATTGATTTTAAAAATGCATGAGTTAACTAAGGAAAACATTGAGCGTATGAATGCTAAATATAAACTTGCTGGAGATAAGGGTAGAAAACATGTTGTGTTTGCACCTGGAGATCTTGTTTGGTTACATTTGCGTAAGGATAGATTTCCTGATTTGCGCAAATCAAAACTAATGCCACGTGCTGATGGTCCCTTTAAGGTGTTAGAGAAAATAAATGATAATGCATATAAACTTGAGCTGCCTGCAGATTTTAGGGTTAGTCCCACTTTTAACATTGCAGATTTGAAGCCTTATTTGGGTGAGGAAGATGAACTTCCGTCGAGGACGACTTCATTTCAAGAAGGGGAGGATGATGAGGACATCAATACAATTGTTACACCCACAGCCCCTGCTGCTATACATACTGGACCAATTACTAGAGCTCGTGCACGCCAACTAAATTACCAGGTACTTTCGTTTCTTGGTAATGATTCTAATGTTCATGAGAATATGATGCTGCCTAAATTGGTTACATTTGTTTTGCTTACAAATGAAGGGCCTAGCTTGGAGAAGGATGAACATTGGAGCAAGAACAAGCATGGAGATGATGGCATGCGCAAGGGAAACAAGAACGGAGTTACAAGTGATGATTTCAGGACTTTGAAGCCACCATAATGGGTGCATGAAGCCTTGGACGAAATATACAAGATGCCACTTCATAAATTTCGTCCCGAGGCTATTTTAGGTGCTGCGTCACCTTATTACTGGGCCAGGCCCATGTAATTTCGAAATACATAAGTATAGGCTATTTTTAGAGTTCGTATGTGTGGGGAAACAAGAGATAGGGTTGATTTCGGACCCCTCCACCAAGGGCCACGAAATTCCCCCCTCTTCCTCCATATATACAGCCCTTAGGGCATCGTTTAGACTTTGGGTTTTGTTTAGATTAAAAGTTCGCCATAGCTGCAACTTCGCGTACTTCGTTTGTGTTCAACGACCAGACAAAGGCGTCACAGAACCCCACCTTGATCAATAAAGCTTTCATCTTATATTCGCAATATCCAGATTGCAATCTTAGTTTCTTGCTTGTTCTTCGTTTGCTCGCAGGAAACAGACCCTCGTGGTCAGGTTGATCGTGCTCCGGCGTGGTCAATAACCTCTCGGAGTTGGTTTAGCGATTGCTAAGGCGCGACGTCCTCGCACGTTCGTAGTCGGATCGTCAAAGTCGACTTCCACCAAAGCGAAATCCACCATCTCATCGAAAGACGGGACACCTCCGCCTCTATCACCAGTGCTTAAATCAAGGATTCTCTAATCAGCTCGTAATCTCTTCGTTCTCATGGATCTAAATTCTCTCAAGCATCTTCATTTATTTGCTAATCCCTCGCAGTGTTTCTTCATGTTTATATTCGTTCTTTTTCAATTCTTGCGGTGGTTTGTTCAAGAGTGCTTCTCTTTCGTTATCATACAAATTCATTCGTTGTTTCAATCCTACCGGTGTTTCATTGAAGACCTTCCCAAGTCTGATGTTATACTCTCTCAATCTTTTCTACGAGAATAAGTAATATGCCAAATCCGTTGATTGTCATCAATTTAATTTGGTGAAGGATAAGCATAATGTAATTATTATTCTTGTTTCATCCAAGTGATTTAATTCATTATTCCGGAGGCTCATCAAGCTATCGGTTTTTCAATTGTTTTCATCTCCTGTTTTTTCCTGGAGTTCCAAGCTCTAATTATCACGGAGATCCATCTAAATCATTACAAGGTTTCACCTTGTGTTTCCAACTTCTCTTCATTTTCGTTTACCAGAGTTCTTCATGAAGGTTCATCAAGGATTTAATTCCTTCTTGAAGTGTTCGTCAAGATTTTCAGGGGAACTCAAGTTTTCTTCATCTTGCTATCCGGAGTGCAATTCTTTCTTCAGTATCATTGGAGGTGGTATTATGTCATTCTTGACAACTTGAGTTCATGTTTAGTGATTCACATGTTGTTAAGAATGAGGTATTTTAAATCCACCAATCTCTTCGTTGGAATCATCTTGGGTTATATTTCACCTAAAGCCTTCCTAAGGATTGTTGCTATTTATGGTGCTTATAATTGACCCAAGTTCTTCATTATCCTCTCGGTGAGATAAGTTTCTTGTCTCCTTGTTCATATCAATCCAATTCTTCTTCCTGTGAGTGGCAGGTTTTCACCTCATAATTTGAGATGTATTCCATAAGACCATATCAAGCTTATTCTTTTCGTTGTTGGTTTTTTCCAACAACTCTGTTTGACCCTTCTCCTAAGGATACCTTTTCAAGCTCTTTTGTAGCAGAAGTTGGCATTTTCTTCTACATTCTTTTGTCTCAATTATCTTGATTCTATTCTTTCTCCCGGAGGTCTAGTGATGTTGTTTTTTTCACTCCTCATCTCGGTTTGTCAAAATCATGTTCAATTTCTTCCATTTACAGTCGAAGTGCTGTCCAAATTATATCAGTCTTATTCCTTCTCTATCTTGTTTAACCGGAGTGTCGTGTCCTCTGCTCAAATTCTTTTCACCGTATCAAGTCTTGCATAACTACTCAACCGGAGTGCTGCTCGAAGTTGTTCTTCCTTGTCCCTCTTTTCTAACAGAGTGTTTTCAACTTCGTTCATCTTCGTTGTATTCTTTCTTTCAATTTGTTCAACTTTTCAAGGTTTCTTGGTTTCACTCGTTTGTCAAAGAAGCAACTTAGTTTTACCTCTTCTCTTTCTCTTCCGTTTTCCCTCCGGTGCCATTCTAGATCTCGGGACGAGATCCTCTCGTAGTGGTGGAGTGTTGTAACGCCCCGAGACCGATGTGCCAGGTGTCCGCCAGTTATTCGCTGTTGTTGCCTTGTCTTTGCTTGCATGTCATGCATTGCATATCATGTCATCATGTGCATTTCATTTGCATACGTGTTCGTCTCTTGCATTCGAGCATTTTTCCCGTTGTCCGTTTTGCAATCCGGCGCTTCGTTCTCCTTCGGTGGTCATTTCTACCTTTCTTTCGTGTGTGGGGATTAAACATTTCCGGATTGGACTGAGACTTGCCAAGCGGCCTTGGCTTACTACCGGTAGACCGCCTGTAAGGTTTCGTGCCATTTGGACTTCGTTTGATACTCCAACGGTTAACCGAGGGATCGAAAAGGCCTCCTGTGTGTTGCAGCCCAACACCCCTCCAATTTGGCCCAAAACCCACCAAAACCCTCTCCATCATCTAGAGTGTTCGATCACGATCGCGTGGCCGAAAACCGCACCTCATTTGGACTCTCCTAGCTCCCTCTACCTATAAATATGTGGCCATCCCCGAAATTTTCGCGGTCTAACCCTAGCCTTCCCCTACCTCGCGCACCGGATAAAAATCCCCGCGCCGGACATGTCCGCACCGCCGTCCCCGACGAATCCACCGCCGCCACGTCATCTCCGCCTCCCTCTCTCTCCTCAGCCCCGCCGCCGGCCCGCGGGACCCAGATCGGGCCCGCGCGGGCCCATCTCGCCGCCGCCGCCTACCCGCAGCTCCCGCTCGTGCCCCGCCGCCTCAGGAGCTGCGCCGCCGCAGAGCCCCTTCGCCGGCCGCCGCGCCTCCCTGACGCTGGCAACCCTCGCCGTGCCGGTCGCCGTTCGCCGCCATCGGGGTCCGCGCCTCGCGCCCGGGCTCGCCGAGCTCCGCCGCTGGCCGAACCACCTCCGTCGGTGCCCGCCTCGCCACTGCCGCCCCTTGCCGGAGCTTTTGAGCTCGCCGGAGCTCCGGCCTGATCCGATCCGGATCGGGACCAGATCCATCGGTCCCCGATCCAAACACCCTCATCCCCGTTCTGTACCGCGACGTCCCGGATATCCTCATCCCGCGTTGATTTTCGCGGAGGTATAATTTCTTCTAAGTCCTGAGATTGCAGATTCATGTGCTCCTGTTCATGGCCTCGTAACTTTGCATCCGTAGCTCCGAATCATGCATATAGCATATCAAAATGTTCATCTCAGAGAGTACATCATTTCATCTCATTGCATCATTTTCATTTGAGTTCATCTTGATGCACGAAATGCTGTTAGAAGAGTGCTACTTGAGATAATTGTCAGATCTGCTGCTCCGTTTAGCTTTTTGTCATTTTTGCCATGATTATTGTGTGCATGATATGCCCTGATGCTCTACATATTTTTTGTTAAGGGTTTTGTCATCTTTCCAGAGGTGCAACCCATGTATTTTTGTGATGTGGGTGGTGACTAGCACAAGCTTGCAAAGTGGTGCACTTGTTAATTCTGATTTCAGGGACTTAGCATTTCCACTAAGTCCTTGAGCTGTTTATCTCATATGGCCATATGTTCATGTTGTTTCCAACTGATCCGTGCCTCTTTTGAGGATGATCGGTAAGGATGTTTTGTTAATCTTGTAGTGCTCTATCCATCCATGTCCTTGTTTGCAATTATGGAGCACCCTAGCTTGAGTCAATCGAGCTCTACGTTTGCTACTTTGTGATCTGGGCAGATTGTCAACTTGTTTGCAATTTTGCCGATGATGTTGTAGTTGATCCGTGCATGCTATGCTATTGTTCTTGCCATGTCTAGCTTGCATTTTGTGTGTTCTTGATGGGTGTATGCTTAGCTTGTCATGACTTGCACCGTAGTGAGTGCATCGAGCTCGTAAACATGCCTACTTGAGTTATATTTCAGCATGTGCCAGTTTTCACTAAGTCTGAGAACTGGTTATGTTTTTGATATGTTCACATGCTTGCAATAGTATTTTCTGACCCCTTTTGGCTCAAGGTCACTAAGGGACTTTTGTTAAGCTCTTTGAGTAGCTCCATGCCATGCTTTACTTTGCCATGTTCAGGTCCTGTAGCATGTAGTTTTGTTGCTCCGAAGAGTGCTACCTGATCTGAAATTCCTGACAAGTGTTAATTTCACCAAGTCTGAAATCTGTTTACCATATGCATTTTTGCCATGCTTGTTTGAACCTGTTAATGGATGAATTGGCCGTAGCTCAGTGCTAGACTTTTGTTAAGCATCTTGAATGCATCCGTTCCATGTATTTTGTTATCATGTTTGGGTGCTGTAGCATGTTCATCTCATTGCATTTAGATGGCTACTTGCTGTAAATCGCAGACCGGTGCCATATTTGCATTGCTTGCCATTTCCAAACCGTAACTCCGATTCTGGCGTTCTTTATATCGTTTTCAAGCGATTTCATCTCACCTTTCCAGTGGCACACTTGGATTTCCAAGTTGAGGCCAGGTTAAATCATTTCTTGTCAAATCATGCATATGCATCGCATACCGCATCCCGCATATCATACCATGTTCATGTGTTGGTTGTTTACTATGTTGTGTGCATCTTTCCGGTGTTTGCTTCTTCGGGTTGGTTCCGATAATGTCGCGTTTGTGAGGACCCTTCGTCTACGTCCGTTTGTCTTCTTCATGCACTCGTTCTTCTTCCTTGCGGGATCTCAGGCAAGATGACCATACCCTCGAAATCACTTCTATCTTTGCTTGCTAGTTGCTCGCTCTTTTGCTATGCCTATGCTGCGATACCTACCACTTGCTTATCATGCCTCCCATATTATTGAACCAAGCCTCTAACCCATCTTGTCCTAGCAAACCGTTGATTGGCTATGTTACCGCTTTGCTCAGCCCCTCTTATAGCGTTGTTAGTTGCAGGTGAAGTTTGAAGTTTGTTCCTTGTTGGAACATGGAGATGTTGTTCCTTGTTTGGAACATGTTTACTTGTTGGGATATCACAATATATCTTGTTTAATTAATGCATCTATATACTTGGTAAAGGATGGAAGGCTCGGCCTTATGCCTGGTGTTTTGTTCCATTCTTGCCGCCCTAGTTTTCGTCATATCAGTGTTATGTTCCCGGATTTTGCGTTCCTTACGCAGTTAGGTAATAATGGGAACCCCTTGACAGTTCACCTTGAATAAAACTCCTCCAGCAATGCCCAACCTTGGTTTTACCATTTGCACTAACAACCTACCACCTTCCCTTGGGTTCTGCAGACTCAAGGGTCATCTT
>NW_021240626.1:0-28677 GCF_002162155.2 Triticum dicoccoides | reverse complement strand
CGGGGCCACCTCGGGGAAACCTGAGGTTTGGTTTTACTCGTAGGATGTCTCATCTGAGTGTGCCCTGAGAACGAGATATGTGCAGCTCCTATCGGGATTTGTCAGCACATTCGGGCGGTGTTGCTGGATTTGTTTTACCCTGTCGAAATGTCTTGTTGTACCGGGATACCGAGTCTGATCGGAACGTCTCGGGAGGAGGTCTATTCCTTCGTTGACCGTGAGAGTTTGTGATGGGCTAAGTTGGGACACCCCTGCAGGGATTGAACTTTCGAAAGCCGTGCCCGCGGTTATGGGCAGATGGGAATTTGTTAACGTCCGGTTGTAGAAAACCTGAAGTCGACCTTAATCGTGTGTAACTGTGATGGTCTCTTTCGGGCGGTGTCCGGGAAGTGAACACGGTTGTTGGAGTTATGCTTGACGTAGGTTGTTTAGGATCACTTCTTGATCATACTTTTATCGACCGTGCTTTGCCTTCTCTTCTCGCTCTCATTTGCGTACGTTAGCCACCATATATGCTAGTCGCTTGCTGCAGCTCCACCTCATACCTTTACCTTACCCATAAGCTTAAATAGTCTTGATCACGAGGGTGCGAGATTGCTGAGTCCCCGTGGCTCACAGATACTTCCAAAACCAGTTTGCAGGTGCCGATGAGTCCGCGCAGTTGGTGCAACCCAGCTCAGGAGGAGCTCGATGAAGATCTTGTCCTTTGTGTCGTTTCGTTCTAGTTGATCAGTAGTGGAGCCCAGTTGGGGTCGATCGGGGACCTTTGTCGCATTTGGGGTTCTTCTTTTATTTTGGTTCCTAGTTGGACCTTGATTGTATTTGGATGATGTAATGCTTTATTCATGTAATTGTGTGAAGTGGTGATTGTAAGTCAACTATGTATCTTTTCCTTATGTATTACATGGGGTGTGTGAAGATTACCTCACTTGCGACATTGCTTTCAATGCGGTTATGCCTCTAAGTCGTGCTTCGACACATGGGAGATATAGCCGCATCGAGGGCGTTACATTGCCTCAACCCATAAATGGATCTCTTGAGCTTGCATACTTTACTAGTGCTAGTCAGATTGAAAAAACCCTCGGGCTGTATCATATACACGTCCTCGGTTAAATTTCCGTGAAGGAAAGCCGTCTTGACATCCATCTGGCATATCTCGTAATCGAAATATGCAACTATAGCTAGTACGATCCTTACCGACTTCAGCTTCGCTACCAGCGAGTAAGTCTCATCGTAGTCAATTCCTTGAACTTGTCCATAACCTTTAGCGACAAGCCGAGCTTTGTGGATTTGAACATTTCCATCCACGTCGGTTTTCTTCTTAAAGACCCATTTGCAGCCAATGGCCTTTACGCCAGGTGGCGGATCAACAAAGTCCCAGACATGATTTTCATCCATGGACTTCAACTCAGATCTCATGGCCTCCAGCCATGCCTCGAAATCTGGGCTCACCATCGCTTTCGGATACGTGGCTGGCTCGTCACTTTCTAGCAACAATACATCACGCACTCTGCGCAATCTTCCGACCTCCGTGGTTCCGGTGCCGCTTCCACTACGGGTTCCGTGACTGACTCCGATATGATCTCATCACCAACCGAGCCGTCCCCGAGTGGTCCTCGAATTTCTTCGAGTTGGGCTGTCCTCCCACTAGCCTCCCGACTGAGAAACTCTTTCTCAAGGAAAACCCCGTTCCGAGCAACGAAAACTTCGTTCTCTTCCCGGTTGTAGAAGCCATATCCCAAGGTTTCCCTCAGATATCCCACGAATATGCATTTATCCGACTTGGGTGTAAGCTTGCCTGACATAAGTTTCTTGACAAATGCTTTACAACCCCAAATCTTTAGAAAAGACAAATTGGGACTCTTCACGGTCCACATCTCATGTGGTGTCTTGTCTACGGATTTTGATGGTACCCTGTTAAGTGTGAAAGCTGCAATTTCTAGAGCGTATCCCTAGAATGACAAGGGTAAATCCGACTTGCTCATCATAGATCGAACCATGTCAAATAAGGTATGATTCGTCCGTTCTGATACACCATTTCTCTGTGGCGTACCCGGAGGTGTGAGCTGAGGTACTATACCTCTACTTTTCAAATGATCATCAAACTCCTGGCTCATGTACTCACCTCCATGATCAGATCGTAGAAGTTTTATAGTCTTGCCGAGCTGATTCTCAACCTCGTTTTGAAACTCTTTGAACTTTTCAAATGTCTCTGACTTGTGCCTCATCAAATAGATATATCCATATCTACTCAAGTCATCGGTAAAAGTCACGAAGTACTGATAGCCACCTCTGGCAGTTGTGCTCATTGGTCCACACACATCAGTGTTGATAGAGGCGAAGGTGTCCCAATGTTTCGATGAGATAGATATCGTTTTTTGTGGGATTCGACTTTGACGATCCAACTATGAATGTGCAAAGACGTTGCGCCTTAGCAATCGCTAAACTAACTTCCGAGGGTTATTGACCATGCCAGAGCATGATCAACCTTACCACGAGGGTCTACTTCCTACGAGCAAACGAAGAACAAGCAATAAACTGAGATTGCAATCTGGATATTGTGAATTAAAGAGGAAAGCTTTATTAATGAAGGTGGGGTTCTATGACTTCTTGGCCTGGTCGTTGGACACAAACAAAGTACGCGAAGTTGCAGCTATGGCGAACTTTTAATCTAAATAAAACCTAAAGTATAAACGACGCCCTAAGGGCTGTATATATGGAGGAAGAGGGGGGAATTTCGTGGCCCTTGAAGGAGGGGTCCGAAACCAACCCTAACTCTTGTTTCCCCACACATACGGACTCTAAAAATAGCCTATACTTAAGTATTTCGAAAATACATGGGCCTGGCCCAATAATAAGGTGACGCAGCACCTAGAATAGCCTCTAGACGAAATTTTTAAAGTGGCATCTTGTATATTTCGTCCAAGGCTTCATGCACTCCTTATGGTGGCTTCAAAGTCCTGAAATCATCAGTTGTAACTTCGTTCTTGATCCCCTTACGCATGCCATCATCTCCATGCTTGAACTTGCTCCAAGGTTCATCTTTCTTGTCCAAGCTAGGCCCTTCATTTTGTTAGCAAAACAAATATATCCAATTTAGACAACATCATATTCTCATGAACATTAGAATCATTACCAAGAAACAAAAGTACTTGATAATTCAATTGGTGTGCGCGAGCTCTAGTAATTGGTCCGGTATGTATAGCAGCAGGGGCTGTGGGTGTAACCGTGGTATTGATGTCCTCATCAACTTTGTATCAGTTCCAACAGCTCGGATGCCCTCTCACAACTCTTTGCGAAAGGGGACTTAGTCATCTTGCCAAGCAAGCAAGATTCGCATGTCTCGAACGACCCAAAGTCAGTCGAAGTTAGGAGTCCATCATCATGGAGCTTCTTCATGCGTTTCAGACTAATGTGTACAAGCCGGCAATGCCAGAAGTATGTTGGATTTATCTCATTAGACCGGTTCCTGTTCTAGATTCAATATAAATAACCCATCAACAATGGGTGCATAGTTGTGGAACATACCATTCAAATAAATCGAACAACCAGTGTCCTTTAAATTGAACTCATAACCCGGACTCATCAAGCATGAGGCAGAAATAATGTTCCGACTAAGTGCAGGAATGTAATAACAATTATTCAATTCCAAAATAAATCCAGAAGGAAGCTGGAGCTGCATCGTGCCGACCTCCAACGCAACAACTCTTGCTTTGTTGTCGACCCTCATGTCAATCTCCCCTTGTGCCACACGCCTAGCTCTTACTAGCCCCTGCATCAAGTTGCAAATGTGAACAACCGATCCGGTATCAAATACCCAAGAGCTGCTAGGTATGTCAACAAGGTAAATGTCTATAACATATGCAACAAGTGTTCCTTTGCCTGAAGCAGCACTCTCGGCCTTCTTGCCATGCTCTGCAAGCCACTTGCTACAGTTCCTCTTCCAGTGAACAGTTTCCTTGCAATGATAGCAAATGGTCTTTGAGTCCGGTCCAGACTTCGGCGCAGCGGCGGAGGTTACCGTCTCCGTGCCCTTTGCCTTAGCCTTTTTCTTGGACCAACTCTTCTTAAACTTAGCTGATTTCTGCACCATCAACACTTGATGCATGCCTTTCTTAATATCCTGCTCTGCCACTTTGAGCATCCCATGCAATTCAGTGAGCTTCTTATCCATGCCATGCATATGATAGTTCGAGATGAACGTCCCATAGCTGGGCGGAAGAGAATCCAGAACTGCATCAGTAGCCAGCTCATCCAAGAGCGGGAAGCCCAACCGATCCAAATCTTGCACATATCCGATCATATTGATCACATGCGGGCTCAGTGGATCACCTTCCTTCAGCTTAAAATCCATCAAGGATTGCCATACGTTGAACCTTTCGGTCCTAGCCTGCACCTGAAACATGCTCTTGAGACTCTCGATCATATCGAAAGCCCCAACGTCTTTGAAATGCTGCTGCAAATCGGGCTCCATACAAGCCAGCATTAGGCAGCTGATCTCGTTTGATTCATCAACAAGTTTCTGGTAGGCATTCTTGGTTGTGGTACTAGCATTATCGGCAGGTTCCTCTAGAAGCGGATCCTCTAGAACATGTTCCTTTATTATCATGCTTGAGAACAATTCTCAAATTTCTATATCAGGTGGTAAAGTTTGTTCCATTCAGTTTATCCTTTTCCAGAATTGATTTCAATGCAAAGTTGGGTTGAGCAGGTGGTGCCATTGATCTATAACAGAAAAATATGCACTCACTAAGCAATGTGTTATGTAGAGTAATTCTAGCCTTAAACAGAAATACTCCCACTGAAGTCAGCATCCCTCCGAAACTCTCAGTGGTTCATGATCCGACTAGCACATGCGACTAGTGAGCTTTAGCATCACTACTAGACAACATGTCTATCCGGTAAGCAACTCCTTGCTAATCGTATCTCTATACGACTCCTGTCGGTCTGATGAGGACATGACTACCTAGGATATGAACAAAAATATTGCATATATGCATATTTGTCAGGTGATTTCTAGTGCAAACTATTCAATAATCTATTTATGTTATCCAGAACAAAAATACTTCACACACTTTTGTGTTTTGTCTAATTGTAGGTGTATGAGACATTTGTACAATCCACATATGAAGATAAGGAAGAAAGAGATGTTTATTTGCTGTCCAAAAAGTTCTCTCACGTCACTTTTGGCCCAAGAGAAGATAGAGTCCAAGTCTCTCACGTTCTGGATTCAGATTCGGACAGCACAGACATACCTGACTCAAAACGCACACAAGTTTTTCATACGGACTCCGAATTGGGTGATTCTTTTTTTGTTGGAAACTAGATTTCGTGCACTTTCCAACCCAATTGGAATCACCTTCAAATTCGTCCGGAGCGTTGAGTTGTGGACGAAACAATCTGATGCTGCAGCAGAATCCGAGTCAAACTACAAGTCCAAAGGTGTTACATCACCTCCACTTGGGCCCATTGGCCTTGTACGACCTAGATTTAGTTTTAGGCTGCCTTGGGACGTCCTCCCACCTCCTTGGCCGCCACCCCTTGCTCCTATATAAGTAGATCCATCTAGTAGCTTTTCCTTGGGATTTGTTTAGTTAAAAGTTAGCCATTGCAACTTCGTGTACTTCGTTTGTGTCCAACGACCAGACCAAGACCGCTTACGGATCCCCACCATTATCAATACCTCATATATATTTGCAATATTCAGATTGCTTTATCATATTCTTGCTCGTTCTTCGATTGCTTGCAGGAATAGACCTTCGTGGTCAGGCTGACCGTGCTTCCGGCATCGTCAGTAACCTCAGAAGATTGGTTTAGCGATTGCAAAGGCGCAACGTCGTGCACGTTTGTAGTCGGATCGTCAAAGTCGTCTCCACAAATCGATAGTTATCATCTCATCTATCAAGTGGTATCAGTTTTCAGGTTGCTCGGTGAGAATTTCTAGTTTTTCTTAGATTAGATTTATTTTCTTACCTATTGTCCAAAAAAAAGCCACAAAAAAAAGTTAGATCTGTTCATCCTTTATCCAAGCCAGTCTGAGCCTTTGCAATTTTCTATTCATTGCTTGCATAGTTGAATTATCGGTTGCATCGTCGTGTCAGTTGCTGGTCTTAATGTCTAGTTCCTTTAGAGTTTCGAGTTCTGTTCACATTAGTCACGCCGCCGCTGCATCATTATCCGTTCCGCTGTCCACCATCCCATCTATTAATTTCCACCACGTGCTATGCACTGTTCATTGTCATAATCATAGTTGAGGTCATTCACATCTTCGCCTGATCCAATCTGCATCTTATCTAGTTTGTCTTGGAAAGAGGGAGAAAAAAAAGATAGAGAAAAAAAAGAGAAAAAAAGGAAAGAAAAAGAGAGAGAAGAAAAAAAAAAGCGTGAGAGAAAAAAAGAGAGAAGAAAAAAATTGGATCTATCTAGAATCAATCTCGTACCTGAATTCGGATTGGAATCTGTTTTGCGCACTGTTCAGTAAAACAGGTGTATCTTCCTCATACGAATTCCGTTTTGGCTCCGTGAGTACTCAAATTGAAGATAGCGACGAGCCGCATCTAAATAGTTGCAGAAGCTAGTTCAATATTTGACACCTCAAAATCGGCTTCTAAATAGGTCTTTTTGCCCTCCGAAGTTCGTGAATACAGCTTGTTCCAATTTTTCAGGCCAGTTTTAGAATTCTTTGACTCCTCATATCAACTCGGAATTGAGTGATTCTTTTTGAAAAATTGAGTTGGAAAGCTTGAGTTAGTAGCATTATTTGAAAAGCTTGATCAGAAAATTGTCTCAAACTTTTCAAGAGGAAAGTTGGAGAGAGAGTTGTTGTATATCCTGCTTGGCAGTTGTTTTTCATCATTATCTTCACTGCCGTTGTGATCTTCACTTATATCTTGCTGTCAAGAGCTACTTACTATCCTTCATTGATGCTAGTTGTGCTACACCGTGACCTCATTAGTGTTCTATGCTCGCGTCTCTAGTCCGGTCTAGCCTAGGACCAGCACAGTACCGTCGTTGAGCGTTTATTCAACATTGCATCTTTGAATTGATTATTGCTAATCTTTTGCTACCATATATAGCCAACCCAGCTCCACATATTTCTACACCGTGTATACGTACGCTCCCCTGGCAATCGCTTTACTCAATATTCGGAGTTACTTGACACCGCTGGTTGCCGATCACCGCCTGCTGCATGTTAAGAACTTGTAAGACATTGATATTTGCTTTACTGTGAGCGTTTTACCACCACATCCTAGTAGTTATAGGAACATTATTTTTGGATTTTGTTTCTTGTTCTACTAATCATGACAGGATCCAGAGTCAATTCATGGGCTTTGTCGATCGCGGGAGACGTGCCACCACCTTTGCAAATACCACAACCGTCACGAGAGGTGCACAAACATCCAAATGCACGTGATCAGGTTAATGTATCTATACCACCATTTAATGGCCGTTTTAAACCTGCTTTATATATTGAATGGGAGTTCGACATAAAAAATATATTTGCTTCCCATAATTTCGATGAACATAAAAAGGTTAAGGTTGCGGTTGGTTCTTTCACTGGTTATGCTTTGGTTTGGTGGAGTGAATATTGTCGGTTACACCCTGATTATATACCTACTACTTGGGATGATTTGAAACTTGCCATGCGACATACTATCGTCCCTGCTTATTATACTCGTGACATGATTAAGAAGTTGCAACACTTAAAACAAGGTAGTGAAACTGTAACAAAATATTATGATGATTTACAAACTACCTTGTTGCATTCCTCTTTAGAAGAAAGTGAAGATGATTTTATGGATAGATTTTGGGGAGGATTAAACCGTGATATTCAAGAGATACTAATTCATGAAGAGTGTTATCCTATGGACCATTTGTTTCATCTTGCTTGCAAAGCTGAACAGGAAATAAAACGACGTGTTGGCCACGAGGAGAACAAGCGCACGGTGCACATTCCAAGAGTTGATATGATTGTTCCCTCAACTACTAGGCATACTATGACAACCACATCCGTTGTTGTCAGGACTACATCACCTCCACCATGTGACACATCGCCCCCGAGAGTGGCTACATCATCTGAGTTGATCATAAGAGGTAATGACAAAGGTACTGATCTTCCATCTCTACATGAGAATGATGAATGCCTTGTCAGTTTGAATGCACCATCTGATGAGCTACCCACTACTTTGATCACACCACCTATTTTAGAGGACTACGTTGATAATTTGACTTTGCCATGTGATCAAACAACTAAAATACCAGCAATTTTGAGTGCACCCATTGAATTAACTATTGATGCAAAAGAACCAATGTTTAATTATTTTGATATGACCTCTAATCTTGGTGATGATTCTGTGTTGAATGACTTATTGCATGTTTGCTTATTTAAGCATGTTGTAGCATGTAAATTTGATGCAGGTAAGGTTTATTCACCAATGTTGGGATGGTTTAATGATGAACATTGTCAATCTTTTGAAATGAATAAGAGCTTCACTTATATGTGCAAACTGAGTTGCAATATTTTCATGCCTTCTACTTCTTGTGCTAATTTTTTGGCTTTAGATTTTATGAACTATGCAAGGTACTCATCTGTTCATGTGTCATATATGCAAAAATCAAGGGAAGTAAAAATGGATGACATATACATATACAACATGTACACCTTGTCTCTTTTGTTAGCCACATTTCAGATTAAGCAACGCCGAGGACGGCTTTATTTTCAAGAAGGGGAGTATGATGAGGACATGACTACCTTGGATATGATCAAAAATATTGAATATATGCATATTTGTCAGGTGATTTCTAGTGCAAACTATTCAATAATCTATTTATGTTATGCAGAACAAAAATACTTCACACACTTTTGTGTTTTGTCTAATTGCAGGTGTATGGGACATTTGTACAATCCACATATGAAGATAAGGAAGAAAGAGATGTTTATTTGCTGTCCAAAAAGTTCTCTCACGTCACTTTTGGCCCAAGAGAAGATAGAGTCCAAGTCTCCCACGTTCTGGATTCAGATTCGGACTGCACAGACATACCTGACTCAAAACGCACACAAGTTTTTCATACGGACTCCGAATTGGGTGATTCTTTTTTTCTTCGAAACTAGATTTCGTGCACTTTCCAACCCAATTGGAATCACCTTCAAATTCGTCCGGAGCGTTGAGTTGTGGACGAAACAATCTGATGCTGCAGCAGAATCCGAGTCAAACTACAAGTCCAAAGGTGTTACATCACCTCCACTTGGGCCCATGAGCCTTGTACGACCTAGGGTTAGTTTTAGGCTGCCTTGGGACGTCCTCCCACCTCCTTGGCCGCCACCCTTGCTCCTATATAAGTAGATCCATCTAGTAGCTTTTTCCTTGGGATTTGTTTAGTCAAAAGTTAGCCAACGCAACTTCGTGTACTTCGTTTGTGTCCAACGACCAGACCAAGACCTCTTTAGGATCCCCACCTTTATCAATAATTCATACATATTTGCAATATTCAGATTGCTTTTATCATATTCTTGCTCGTTCTTTGATTGCTTGCAAGAATAGACCTTCGTGGTCAGGTTGATCGTGCACCGGCGTGGTCAATAACCTCTGGAGATTGGTTTAGCGATTGCTAAGGCGCAACGTCGTGCACGTTTGTAGTCGGATCGTCAAAGTCGTCTCCACCAAATCGATAGTTACCATCTCATCGAAAGATCGGGACACCCCGCCTCTATCACGTGCGAAGGTGCAACATCGGGAATGGCAATTTACATGATATTCATGAGGGATCTTTCTACCATTCTAACATGCATAGAAACAAAGAAGCATAACAATCAGAAGTAAAACATATATTGTGAAATAGTATGGCTCCTTCATGGATGTCCTTCTATTTCGGCTCCGACTCCGATGAGCATCTAGGAACTCCATCTTGTTTGTCACGCTGGGACGCCAAGCCATCAACCTAATCTCTATTATCCAAATACTACAACTAGTAATGAATTTTACATAGAGTCATAAGTCGACACGCAGGTCGTTATACAATAAAATGACAACACTTTGGCTCCTGCCGGCTGACAAACATGACACGCAGGCCATGTATAATTTACACACATGCATCACATACACATGAGCCATACTATTCACATCAAACCTGCAAAACAAAGTTACGCATAGAATCGCATTCTACCGGTTTGAGTGATCGTGTACGAAATACAAGGCGCTACGCACACGGCGGTCCCATCTGAACTCCGATCACGCCGAATTTTTTGATCTGACCGATCTTATCGATCATCGCGAGCCCGATTCAGATTTATGTTTCACTGTTAAACCCGATGGCGGATACCGACCGGTAGGGGTAGGTTGTGTCACGACCTCATAGATTCCGATCATCAGAAAACATAGCCACATCGATCCCCATGTGCAGTTGATCTCATCAACCGTGCACACAGCCAATCTTATCAACGACAACAGATCTCATCTATCGCCTCCACATATCTAATATGCATACGATCTGAATCAAAATCCTATACCAGAGGCTCTGATACCACTGTTGGGTTCTACGGTAGGGTGCGTCGACTGCAAATTAAATTTTTTCTACGCGCAGAACAACCAAGAACATGCTACGGGAGATGGATCACCGTTCGTTACCGCTAGACGCGCAGTGCCGTGCAGCGGAAGAAGAGTTGGGGCAGCGTGTCCGCGTGGATCGTCTCCTCCTCGTCCGATCTCCCTCGTACAGACGGTAGTCGGCTCCCACATACAGGTTCGCCAGAGCGGCGCAAGTGCACCGCCTCTAACAGTATCCGCGTGTGCAGGAGGAACACCGTGCGGCGGACTGCTAGGTCCGATCACACAACAGGCGACGAGTGGAGGTGTCTATTCGCAACACATGCAAACCCTAGCGACAGCGCCGAAGCGATCAATCACATGAGTGTGCGTCACCTCCACTTTATATAGGCGTCCGTTGCAGGCTCAACACTTGGGCCTTGCACGGACCCTAAAGCCCATAAGTCTACTCGGCCACAATCCGAATACAGCTCGGATGACACCCGACCAGTGTCCTTGGATCCAACCTCGTAGGTTCCTTCCCTTAAGCGCGCGACCCCTTAGGTTCAAGCCGGCTTGGTCGCAGTTCGGATCACCTCCGAACTACACAGTTCGTAGCGGACTCTAGCAAGGCATGCCGAACACCAAACAGACTATGAAGCTAGTTAGGCGAACAAATACATCATACTTCCATTCCTTTTGCCACACGATATATGTTGTCGGGCTCAAGGTGAGTTTGTCATCCTTGTGCTAGCCCGACCTCTTTCTCGTTCCAGTGATGCCAACCACAAATCAGATTATCTCATAATCCTTGTCGCATGGCCATGCTTATCCTGGTCGGATCACACAAGGGGCCCAGAGTATATCTCTCCTGATTGGAGGGGCAAATCCCATCTTGCTCGACCATATCTCGCAACATGGGTCTGGACAAGCCCGAAACCTACCTTTGTAACTACCCAATCATGGAGTAGCGTTTGGTTGGCCCAAAGCAAGTCTGTTACCATCGCGAGTACATGCGCCAGCTCAGGTCTTAGGACATAGAACGTATGTTGTACTAGAGACTCACAGATGACATATCGTTGCGTCTCATAGTTGGGTCTGTCCGACTCGAACCTTATCTCGACTCGGATCCGACTACGTCGAATCCGACCAGATCCTTCCTGGTCCATATTATCCAGTTAGCATCAAATGCTCCATGGCTAGTGAGACCAAGCCATCGACCATGTCATATGCTAGTCTAGTTGGCTGTGTGTCCACACAGCCCTTTCTACTAGGGACCTTTTAGGATAGTCATCATACAATGCATAGTCCCATAAACAAGTCACGTACTTGCTGATACACATCATTGATAATGTCCAAGGACTATCTTTTGATGCACATGGGAGAAGTGTCAAGTAGTATACCATCCTCGAAGGGGTCAAATGAGCACATGTAAAGGACCTTTGTGTATGTGAAGTAGATGTCGCACGTGTCACTCGCCGAACGGACTCTTGGTATGGTGATGTCCATAGGATGCTCCGCATCATCTCCCCTCCCCTGGGAAAGATCCGACCTCAGATCAAAAACCAAATCACCGTGGGAAAGAGATGGCTTCGCTGTGTAGAAGTGGACGTTCACCAAGTAGTCATCATCTTCAAGCTTGAAGTGGGCACTCTCCAATGTCGAATCTTCTAGTGATTCCTTCAAAATGAGCAAGGACAACAAACACTTGGAAAAATAAATGTGGTTAGCGTTAGTGCAAAACCAAGCATTCAAGAGGCGATTCACCAAGCAAGTGTCGTCATCATGTAAGCACATAAATTGAGCACAAGCAAAGATATCATGGGGACAAGTATGTGAATGTGAGGTAGTGATGAAAATTTGTGTGACAAGAGAAGAAGCATCTACCTCAAGTTCATAGCAAACATGGGCAAAGCGCTCAATGAAAGGTCTATGGTAGGCATAGGAATCATTCACAACACCAAAGGAAATGAAGTGTCTAAACACATGGGTCAAGTGCAAGACAATCCAAGCATAACATGCATAGGGTGTAGTGAAGATAGTGTGGCACTCAACACAATAGAAAGAGAAATTGTTCATCATGTGTGAGGCAATCAAGGCAAGCATGTAGCAATCAATGGGACATGGCATATGTGAAGAAACGACATTGTTGCAACCAAACATGTGAGAGGAGCAAGTAATCCAAGAATTGGATGCAACACACAAGGCATATATATCATGATGCATGGAATGGTGAAAATGACAAGTTGAAGCAAGATCTCTAAAAAGTGTGCAATCAAGTGATCCAAGTCTCAAGGTGCAAGCAACACAAGTAGTATGATCCACAATATTCATGCTCATGGTTTTGGGATTCTCAAAAAAAGAATGATATCACCTTGAAAGCATGTCCTTGTGCGTCCTTCACAATGCCGAAGCACAAGCAAGTATGATGTAGAAGTGTCGTGGTAGAAGGTGGCTCGCTCTCAAGAGCTCGGATTGTCAACTCACGTGACATGGAAGTCGAGACGAAGTCCAAGTATCCTACACATGCACACAACAAAACAAAGAACATATGCGCATGGTAGATAAATAGATCATCCATCTTGATGGTTCTCCGCTCTTGCACATAACCATTAGTAGCACCAGTGCATGAACAATATGATGCAACAATGGCTATATTCATGGTACTAGGTATATGGTGCAAAGAGGCAAGACAAGCATGCTTCACAAGAAAATTGTCAAAATTTCCAATCATATGTGAGAATGCTATGGGAGCAAACTCATTATCAAGACTAGGGGCATTGTTGCACTCAATACATGTCAAATCATCTAGCATGATAGAGGCAACATATGGAGATATATGACAAGAAGCAACAACAATCATGTGCAAAGCATGTAGATGGTTGTCATCAACCGCATGAAATGAGCAAGTATGAATCATCGGTGATGCAACAAGGCAAGCAATCTTAGGAATCAAGTCGTGCAAGGTAGTAGTGCAAAGATGCAACATACTAGAGGAAATTGTGGCAATCATGTCATGTGAGCAAATGATAGTCATAGGCAATGCACATGACATATCGCAAGCACGAACACAAAGCAAGATGAAAGTATCATCATAGGCATGGGGTACAAAGCAAACATGGCAATAGCAAGCAATATCTCCACCAAGCTTGCAAATACACATACAAGTAGTAGAATCAATCATCATGTGTAATGCAAAGCATGGGTCAGAAATGCATGGCAAAAGCATAGGAATGAGCATATCATGCAAAGTGAACATGGCAAGATGGGCAAAGGATATATAATGGACAACAACCCATAGCCAAGTGAGGGCCATGTAGAAGAAATGCGTGAAGTCTTTGCGCGAAGAGAGCGGTGGGAAAGACACTCCATGGGATCCCAAGTCATCATTGCTCTCTAGAGCTCATTTTGTGAACTCGTGGCATTGCGAGGTTGACAAGAATTCATGGGTACCTACACAAAAGAGACACAAACGAAAGAGATTGTGTGTGTGGTAAATGTACACATCATCCATCATGATATGTATGTGCACGTGAGAGTTAGCACAAGATAAGCATCGCTCAAAGAAATTTGATGCATGGTGATGAGGACATCAATACCATTGTTACACCCAAAGCCCCCGTTGCTATACATACTGGACCAATGACTAGAGCTCGCGCACGCCAGTTGAATTATCAGGTACTTTCATTTCTTGGTAACGATTCTAATGTTCATGAGAATATCATGCTGCCTAAATTGGATACATTTGTTTTGCTTACAAATGAAGGGCCTAGCTTGGACAAGAAAGATGAACATTGGAGCAAGTTTAAGCATGGAGATGATGGCATGCGCAAGGGGATCAAGAACGGAGTTATAAGTGATGATTTCAGGACTTTGAAGCCACCATAAGGAGTCCATGAAGCCTTGGACGAAATATACAAGATGCCACTTTATAAATTTCGTCCAGAGGCTATTCTAGGTGCTGCGTCACCTTATTATTGGGCCAGGCCCATGTATTTTCGAAATACTTAAGTATAGGCTGTTTTTAGAGTTCGTATGTGTGGGGAAACAAGAGTTAGGGTTGGTTTCGGACCCCTCCTCCAAGGGCCACGAAATTCCCCCCTCTTCCTCCATCTATACAGCCCTTAGGGCGTCGTTTAGACTTTGGGTTTTGTTTAGATTGAAGTTCGCCATAGCTACAACTTCGCGTACTTCGTTTGTGTTCAACGACCAGACAAAGGCGTCACAGAACCCCACCTTTATCAATAAAGCTTTCATCTTATATTCGCAATATCCAGATTGCAATCTTAGTTTCTTGCTTGTTCTTCGTTTGGCTGCAGGAAACAGACCTTCGGGGTCAGGTTGATTGTGCTCCGGCGTGGTCAATAACCTCTCAGAGTTAGTTTAGCGATTGCTAAGGCGCGACGTCCTCGCACGTTCGTAGTTGGATTGTCAAAGTCGACTTCCTCCAAAATGATAGACACCATCTCATCGAAAGACGGGACACCTTTGCCTACTAATATCACTCGTTTATTCCATCTTGCTTGTAATGCTGAACATGAAATGCAGGATCAACGGGCATTGGCGCGAACTAACTTTTCTGCAGGTCGATCTTCATCATGGACACCACGTGCATCCTCTACTTTGACTGGACCAGCACCTCCATCAGGTGCCACCTCCAGCCGTGATACAAGAAAGCAGGCACAACCACCACTATCTGCCAAGAGCGCACCTGCGGGGCCTGCACAGCGTTCTTCTTCTTCCATGGCATCAACAGGGCACACAAGTGATACTATTTGTCGTCGTTGTAAGGGAGGAGGTCATTATGCGAGAGAATGCAAATCTCCGCGTGTGATGATTGCTACCGCGGATGGTGGATATGAGTCCGCTAGTGACTATGATGAGGAGACTTTGGCTCTTATTACACATGAAGAACACGGTGGAGATGATTCTGATCATGAGACGCAATACATGGCTCCTGAAGATGCTGACATGTATGAATGTTTAGTTGCTCAACGTGTTTTGAGTGTGCAGGTCACACAAGCTGAGCAAAATTAGAGGCATTATTTGTTCCATACAAAGGGAGTTGTGAGGGAACATTCTGTTCGCGTCATCATAGATGGAGGGAGCTGCAATAACTTGGCTAGCATGGAGATGGTGGAGAAGCTATCTCTCACCACAAGACCACATCCACATCCTTACTACATCCAATGGTTCAACAACAGCGGCAAGGTTAAGGTAACACATACTGTTCGTGTGCATTTTAGTATCTCTACATATGTTGATTATGTTGATTGTGATGTGGTACCTATGCAAGCATGTTCCTTATTACTTGGTAGACCATGGCAATTTGATAAAAATTCTATACAACATGGTAGAAACAATATATATATTCTTGTTCATAAGGATAAAAATATTACTTTGCTTCTTATGACTCCTGATTCCATTTTGAAAGATGATATTAATAGAGCTAATAAAGCAAAACAGGAGAAAAATAAGAGTGAAAATCAGATTGTGGCAAAAGAATTTGAGAAACAAATGAAGCTTAATAATAAACCATCTAGTGTTGTTTCTGAATTTAAATTGGACAGTGCATGTTTACTTGCTACCAAATCTGATATTGATGATCTAGATTTTAGCAAATCTGTTAGCTATGCTTTTGTGTGCAAAGAGGCATTATTTTCATTCGAGGACGTGCCTTCCTCTTTGCCTCCTACTGTCACTAACATTTTGCAGGAGTTCGCTAACGTCTTTCCATAAGACGTGCCACCGGGATTACCACCTGTTCGAGCGATTGAGCATCAAATTGACTTATTTCTCGGTGCATCATTACCCAACCATGCACCATACCGTACCAATCCAGAGGAGACGAAGGAGATTATGCGTCAAGTACAAGAACTGATCGACAAAGGTTATATACGCGAATCCCTTAGTCCTTGTGCCGTTCCTATCATTTTTGTGCCGAAAAAGGATGGTACGTCGCGTATGTGCATTGATTGTAGAGGCATTAATAATATTACTATTCGTTATTGTCATCCTATTCCTATGCTAGATGATATGGTTGATGAATTGAGTGCCTCTACAATATTCTCCAAAGTTGATTTGCGTAGTAGATGCCATCAAATTCTTATGAAATTGGGAGATGAATGGAAAACAACATTTGAAACTAAGTTTGGATTATATGAGTGGTTAGTCATGCCTTTTGGGTTAACTAATGCACCTAGTACTTTCATGAGATCAATGAACGAAGTTTTACGTGCTTTCATTGGACGATTTGTGGTAGTTTACTTTGATGACATATTGATTTATAGAAAATCTTTGGAGGAACATTTGGAACATTTACGTGCTGTTTTTATTGCTCTACGTGATGCACATTTGTTTGGTAACCTTGGAAAGTGCACCTTTTGCACCGACCGAGTATCTTTTCTGGGCTATGTTGTTACTCCACAGGGAATTGAAGTTGATAAAGCCAAGATTGAAGCTATTGAGAGTTGGCCGCAGCCCAAAACGGTCACACAAGTGAGGAGTTTTCTTGGCCTCGCTGGATTCTATAGGCGTTTTGTGAGAGATTTCAGCACCATTGCTGCACCTCTCAATGAGCTTACAAAGAAAGATGTGTCTTTTCTTTGGGGTACCGCAGAGGAAGAAGCCTTCTCGGTATTGAAAGATAAGTTGACACATGCTCCTTTACTCCAACTTCCTGATTTTAATAAGACTTTTGAGCTTGAATGTGATGCTAGTGGAATTGGATTAGGAGGTGTGTTATTACAAGATGGCAAACCTGTTGCATACTTTTCTGAAAAATTGAGTGGTCCTAGTCTGAATTATTCTACTTATGATAAAGAATTATATGCTCTTGTTCGGACTTTAGAAACATGGCAACATTATTTATGGCCCAAAGAATTTGTTATACATTCTGATCATGAATCTTTGAAACATATTAGAAGTCAAGCTAAACTGAATCGTAGACATGCTAAATGGGTTGAATTCATTAAGACTTTCCCTTATGTCATTAAACACAAGAAGGGAAAAGAAAATGTTATTGCTGATGCATTGTCTCGTCGCTATACTATGCTTTCACAACTTGACTTCAAAATATTTGGTTTGGAGACCATCAAAGATCAATATGTGCATGATGCTGATTTTAAAGATGTAATGCAGAATTGTAAAGAAGGTAGAATGTGGAAGAAGTTTGTCGTTAACGATGGATTTGTGTTTCGTGCTAACAAGCTATGCATTCTAGCTAGCTCCGTTCGTCTTTTGTTGTTGCAGGAGGCGCATGGAGGAGGATTAATGGGACACTTTGGCGTGAAAAAGACGGAGGACGTACTTGCTACACATTTCTTTTGGCCAAAGATGAGACGGGATGTTGAGCGTTTTATTGCTCGATGCACTACATGTCAAAAAGCTAAGTCACGACTCAATCCTCATGGTTTATATATGCCTTTGCCTGTACCTAGTGTTCCTTGGGAGGATATATCTATGGACTTTGTTTTAGGTTTACCTCGAACAAAGAAGGGGAGGGATAGTATATTTGTTGTCGTGGATAGATTCTCGAAAATGGCACACTTTATACCATGTCATAAAAGTGATGATGCTGTTAATGTTGCTGATTTGTTCTTTCGTGAAATTATTCGCTTGCATGGTGTGCCAAATACTATTGTTTCAGATCGTGATACTAAATTTCTTGGCCACTTTTGGAGATGTTTATGGGCTAAGTTGGGGACTAAACTGCTTTTTAGTACTACTTGTCACCCCCAAACTGATGGACAAACTGAAGTAGTCAATAGAACGTTGTCTACTATGCTTAGGGCTGTTTTGAAGAATAATAAGAAAATGTGGGAGGAATGCTTGCCTCATATTGAATTTGCTTATAATCGTTCATTGCATTCTACTACTAAGATGTGCCCTTTTGAAGTTGTGTATGGTTTCCTACCTCGTGCACCTATTGATTTGTTGCCTCTTCCATCTTCGGAGAAGGTTAATTTTGATGCTAAACAACGTGCTGAATTGATTTTAAAAATGCATGAGTTAACTAAGGAAAACATTGAGCGTATGAATGCTAAATATAAACTTGCTGGAGATAAGGGTAGAAAACATGTTGTGTTTGCACCTGGAGATCTTGTTTGGTTACATTTGCGTAAGGATATATTTCCTGATTTGCGCAAATCAAAGCTAATGCCACGTGCTGATGGTCCCTTTAAGGTGTTAGAGAAAATAAATGATAATGCATATAAACTTGAGCTGCCTGCAGATTTTGGGGTTAGTCCCACTTTTAACATTGCAGATTTGAAGCCTTATTTGGGTGAGGAAGATGAGCTTCCGTCGAGGACGACTTCATTTCAAGAAGGGGAGGATGATGAGGACATCAATACCATTGTTACACCCACAGCCCCTACTGCTACATATACGGGACCAATTACTAGAGCTCGCGCACGCCAATTAAATTATCAGGTACTTTTGTTTCTTGGTAATAATTCTAATGTTCATGAGAATATGATGCTGCCTAAATTGGATACATTTGTTTTGCTTACAAATGAAGGGCCTAGCTTGGAGAAGGATGAACATTGGAACAAGAACGGAGTTACAAGTGATGATTTCAGGACTTTGAAGCCACCATAATGGGTGCATGAAGCCTTGGACGAAATATACAAGATGCCCCTTCATAAATTTCGTCCCGAGGCTATTATAGGTGCTGTGTCATCTTTTTATTGGGCCAGGCCCATGTAATTTCGAAATACATAAGTATAGGCTATTTTTAGAGTCCGTATGTGTGGGGAAACAAGAGATAGGGTTGATTTCGGACCCCTCCACCAAGGGCCACGAAATTCCCCCTCTCTTCCTCCATATATACAGCCCTTAGGGCACCGTTTAAACTTTGGGTTTTGTTTAGATTAAAAGTTCGCAATAGCTGCAACTTCGCGTACTTCGTTTGTGTTCAACGACCAGACAAAGGCGTCACAGAACCCCACCTTGATCAATAAAGCTTTCATCTTATATTCGCAATATCCAGATTGCAATCTCAGTTTCTTGCTTGTTCTTCATTTGCTCGCAGGAAACAGACCCTCGTGGTCAGGTTGATCATGCTCCGGCGTGGTCAATAACCTCTCGGAGTTGGTTTAGCGATTGCTAAGGCGCGACGTCCTCGCACGTTCGTAGCCGGATCGTCAAAGTCGACTGCCACCAAAGCGATATCCATCATCTCATCGAAAGACGGGACACCTTTGCCTCTATCATCCCTTTTGTATGGAACAAATTATGCCTCTGATTTTGCTCAGCTTGTGTAACCTACACACTCAAAACACGTTGATAAACAAAACATTCATACCTGTTAGCATCTTCAGGAGCCATGTATTGCGTCTCATGATCAGAATCATCTCCACCGTGTTCTTCATGTGTAATAAGAGCCAAAGTCTCCTCATCATAGTCACTAGCGGACTCATACCCACCATCCTCAGTAACAATCATCACACGCTGAGATTTGCATTCTCTCGCAAAATGTCCTCTTCCCTTACAACGACGACAAATAATATCACTTGTGTGCCCTGTTGATGCCATGGAAGAAGAAGAACTTGGGCAGGCCCAGCAGGTGTGCTCTTGGCAGATAGTGGTGGTTGTGCTTGCTTTCGTGTATCACAACTGGAGGTGGCACCTGATGGAGTGCTGGTGCTGTAGAAATAGAGGATGCACGTGGTGTCCATGATGAAGATCGACTTGCTGAAAAGTTAGTTCGCGCCAATGCCTGTCGATCCTACACTTCACGTCCAGCTTTATAAGCAAGATGGAATAAACGAGTGATATTAGTATACTCCTTATACTCTAGAATGGTCGGAATCTCTCTATTTAATCCACCCATAAAACGTGCAAGGATAGCTTAATTCTCCTCAACAATACCACATCTAATCATGCCAGTTTGTAATTCCTGATAATATTCTTCTACATAATTTTTTCCTTGTCTTAAACACTACAATTTTTGAAGTAATTCACGTTGATAATATGGTAGAACCCAACGAGTACGCATAGCAGTTTTCAAAGCAGCCCAAGTAGCTGGAATAGGATATAATCTACAATGTTCAGACTACCAAACACATGCAAAGCTAGTGAAAGCACAAACAGCAGCAGGAACACGTCTCTCCTCAGGATATTATAAACATGTAAATCGTTGTTCAGTTTCTAACTCCCAAGTAAGATATATATCAGGAACATATCTACCCTCAAATGGTGGAATGCTCAATTTCAGTTTAGGGAGATGGTCATGATCACGTACCTGAGGTGGTTGTGCAGCCCTACCATTGCGATGATATGCATGAGGGCGACCTGGTGGCGGTGGTGCTGGTGGTTGCACGTAGTTCTGATTTTGATCAACCTCATCCTCGTAATGGTCCTCCACCTCTGCAGTAGCAGCAGGAGCTACAGAAGCATCAACAGCGGCACCAGAATTTTGACCAGGCTCAAGGGGAATGTGTAGTGCCCGTCCCACTTGATTTGGAAGGCGATGCTGTTGTTGTTGTTGTTGTTGTTGTAGAGGTGCGTTAGGTGCAGCTGGTGGTGGTGGTGGAAGACGCGCGAGCAATTCATTAAACTTGTTATCGAGCTTTGTTTCGAACATATTCTCCATGCCATCTATCTTCTCCATGGCCTCTTCAAATCTGTTTAGCACATCTTGCACCTGTCCACTCATCATTTGCTATAATTTATCATGTAGCTCTTTGTTCGTCATGTGATCCTGCCATGGTTAGCAGCAATAGAAACACACAAGAATATGATCCTACAGACTACTAGGAAGTGATGGTGGTGGTGGTGGTGCATCACAAATCCGGCAAGCGAATCTCAAATTCTTACCAGTTCTTACCCAGCAGCAGGTGGTGATCGGCAACCGTGGTAGTCAAAACTCTCAAAGATTGGATAGAGCGATTGCCAGGTGGTGTCAAACGCACGATGTAGATGTATGTGGAGCTGGGAAGGCTTATGATATGGTAGAAAAAAATGTCAGCAATAATCAATTCAGAGATGCAAAGTTGAATAAACGCTCAACGATGGTACTGCGCTGGTCCTAGGCTAGACCGTACTAGAGACGCGAGCCTAGAACACGAACAAAATCACGGCGCAGGACGTAAACAAGGGAGGAGCACTCTCTGAATTTTTGTTTTCCTTTTTTTCACTTTTTTTTGCTCCGCAACAATTTTTTTTGAAAAAGTCTACAAATGGTCTAAAAACTGCCTAGCCAGAATTTTCCAGACTTAGTTTTTTTTTGAAACTGGAGCTATTTTTCTACTGCAGGTAACACGGAATCACGAGAGTCCTACTCTGTCACGACTCGGAGTATGGCGTGATCTGGAACTCGAAAACAAAGCAACAAATACTGGACTCAGACTAGGACTGTTGGCGGAGATGAATCTAGTGGAACTCGGACTGGTGGTATATCTGGACTCGGATTGGTGGTGGTATATGGCGATGGTATATCTGGACTTGGATTGGTGGTGGTATATGGCGATGGTATATGTAGACTTGGATTGGTGGTTGTATATGGCAGCGGCGATGTATATGGTGGGGCGGTGGTATATGGTAATGATGATGACGATGGTGCGGCGGCGGCGTGACAACCTGTGAACAGAACTCGGAACTCTAAGGGACTAGACGCAAAGACAAGCAACTCGACACGATGATGCAACCGCAAATTCAACAAAGCAAAGCTCTAAAAATACTATGCAAGGCTCAGATTGGTTCGGATATGATGACCTAACCCTAATTTTTTTTGGCTTTTTCATGGACTATAGGTATGATGATAGAGGCAAAGGTGTCCCGTCTTTTGATGAGATGGTGGATTTCGCTTTGGTGGAAGTCGACTTTGACGATCCGACTACGAACGTGCGAGGACGTCGCGCCTTAGCAATCGCTAAACCAACTCCGAGAGGTTATTGACCACGCCGGAGCACGATCAACCTGACCACGAGGGTCTGTTTCCTGCGAGCAAACGAAGAACAAGCAAGAAACTAAGATTGCAATCTGGATATTGCGAATATAAGATGAAAGCTTTATTGATCAAGGTGGGGTTCTGTGACGCCTTTGTCTGGTCGTTGAACACAAACGAAGTACGCGAAGTTGCAGCTATGGCGAACTTTTAATCTAAACAAAACCCAAAGTCTAAACGATGCCCTAAGGGCTGTATATATGGAGGAAGAGGGGGTGGATTTCGTGGCCCTTGGTGGAGGGGTCCAAAATCAACCCTATCTCTTGTTTCCCCACACATACGGACTCTAAAAATAGCCTACACTTATGTATTTCGAAATTACATGGGCCTGGCCCAATAATAAGGTGACGCAGCACCTAAAATAGCCTCGGGACGAAATTTATGAAGTGGCATCTTGTATATTTCGTCCAAGGCTTCATGCACACATTATGGTGGCTTCAAAGTCCTGAAATCATCACTTGTAACTCCGTTCTTGTTCCCCTTGCGCATGCCATCATCTCCATGCTTGTTCTTGCTCCAATGTTCATCCTTCTCCAAGCTAGGCCCTTCATTTGTAAGCAAAACAAATGTATCCAATTTAGGCAGCATCATATTCTCATGAACATTAGAATCATTACCAAGAAACGAAAGTACCTGATAATTTAGTTGGCGTGCACGAGCTCTAGTAATTGGTCCAGTATGTATAGCAGCAGGGGCTGTGGGTGTAACAATTGTATTGATGTCCTCATCACATACTTTTCTGAAAAATTGAGTGGGCCTAGTCTGAATTATTCTACTTATGATAAAGAATTATATGCTCTTATTCGGACTTTAGAAACATGGCAACATTATTTATGGCCCAAAGAATTTGTTATACATTCTGATCATGAATCTTTGAAACATATTAAAAGTCAAGCTAAACTGAATCGTAGACATGCTAAATGGGTTGAATTCATTGAGACTTTTCCTTATGTCATTAAACACAAGAAGGGAAAAGAAAATGTTATTGCTGATGCATTGTCTCGCCGCTATACTATGCTTTCACAACTTGACTTCAAAATATTTGGTTTGGAGACCATCAAAGATCAATATGTGCATGATGCTGATTTTAAAGATGTAATGCAGAATTGTAAAGAAGGAAGAATGTGGAACAAGTTCGTCGTTAACGATGGATTTGTGTTTCGTGCTAACAAGCTATGCATTCCAGCTAGCTCCGTTCGTCTTTTGTTGTTGCAGGAGGCGCATGGAGGAGGATTAATGGGACACTTCGGCGTGAAGAAGACGGAGGACGTACTTGCTACACATTTCTTTTGGCCAAAGATGAGACGGGATGTTGAGCGTTTTATTGCTCGATGCACTACATGTCAAAAAGCTAAGTCACGACTCAATCCTCATGGTTTATATATGCCTTTGCCTGTACCTAGTGTTCCTTGGGAGGATATATCTATGGACTTTGTTTTAGGTTTACCTCGAACAAAGAAGGGGAGGGATAGCATATTTGTTGTCGTGGATAGATTCTCGAAAATGCCACACTTTATACCATGTCATAAAAGCGATGATGCTGTTAATGTTGCTGATTTGTTCTTTCGTGAAATTATTCGCTTGCATGGTGTGCCAAATACTATTGTTTCAGATCGTGATACTAAATTTCTTAGCCACTTTTGGAGATGTTTATGGGCTAAGTTGGGGACTAAACTGCTTTTTAGTACTACTTGTCACCCCCAAACTGATGGACAAACTGAAGTAGTCAATAGAACGTTGTCTACTATGCTTAGGGCTGTTTTGAAGAATAATAAGAAAATGTGGGAGGAATGCTTGCCTCATATTGAATTTGCTTATAATCGTTCATTGCATTCTACTACTAAGATGTGCCCTTTTGAAGTTGTGTATGGTTTCCTACCTCGTGCACCTATTGATTTGTTGCCTCTTCCATCTTCGGAGAAGGTTAATTTTGATGCTAAACAACGTGCTGAATTGATTTTAAAAATGCATGAGTTAACTAAGGAAAACATTGAGCGTATGAATGCTTAATATAAACTTGCTGGAGATAAGGGTAGAAAACATGTTGTGTTTGCACCTGGAGATCTTGTTTGGTTACATTTGCGTAAGGATAGATTTCCTGATTTGCGCAAATCAAAGCTAATGCCACGTGCTGATGGTCCCTTTAAGGTGTTAGAGAAAATAAATGATAATGCATATAAACTTGAGTTGCCTGCAGATTTTGGGGTTAGTCCCACTTTTAACATTGCAGATTTGAAGCATTATGTGGGTGAGGAAGATGAACTTCCGTCGAGGACGACTTCATTTCAAGAAGGGGAGGATGATGAGGACATCAATACAATTGTTACACCCACAGCCCCTGCTGCTATACATACTGGACCAATTACTAGAGCTCGTGCACGCCAACTAAATTATCAGGTACTTTCGTTTCTTGGTAATGATTCTAATGTTCGTGAGAATATGATGCTGCCTAAATTGGATACATTTGTTTTGCTTACAAATGAAGGGCCTAGCTTGGAGAAGGATGAACATTGGAGCAAGAACAAGCATGGAGATGATGGCATGCGCAAGGGGAACAAGAACGGAGTTACAAGTGATGATTTCAGGACTTTGAAGCCACCATAATGTGTGCATGAAGCCTTGGACGAAATATACAAGATGCCACTTCATAAATTTCGTCCCGAGGCTATTTTAGGTGCTGCGTCACCTTATTATTGGGCCAGGCCCATGTAATTTCGAAATACATAAGTATAGGCTATTTTTAGAGTCCGTATGTGTGGGGAAACAAGAGATAGGGTTGATTTCGGACCCCTCCACCAAGGGCCACGAAATCCACCCCCTCTTCCTCCATATATACAGCCCTTAGGGCATCGTTTAGACCTTGGGATTTGTTTAGATTAAAAGTTCGCCATAGCTGCAACTTCGCGTACTTCGTTTGTGTTCAACGACCAGACAAAGGCGTCACAGAACCCCACCTTGATCAATAAAGCATTCATCTTATATTCGCAATATCCAGATTGCAATCTCAGTTTCTTGCTTGTTCTTCGTTTGCTCGCAGGAAACAGACCCTCGTGGTCAGGTTGATCGTGCTCCGGCGTGGTCAATAACCTCTCGGAGTTGGTTTAGCGATTGCTAAGGCGCGACGTCCTCGCACGTTCGTAGTCGGATCGTCAAAGTCGACTTCCACCAAAGCGAAATCCACCATCTCATCGAAAGACGGGACACCTTTGCCTCTATCAATTATTGTGGCTTCAAAGTCCTGAAATCATCACTTGTAACTCCGTTCTTGTTCCCCTTGCGCATGCCATCATCTCCATGCTTGTTCTTGCTCCAATGTTCATCCTTCTCCAAGCTAGGCCCTTCATTTGTAAGCAAAACAAATGTATCCAATTTAGGCAGCATCATATTCTCACGAACATTAGAATCATTACCAAGAAACGAAAGTACCTGATAATTTAGTTGGCGTGCACGAGCTCTAGTAATTGGTCCAGTATGTATAGCAGCAGGGGCTGTGGGTGTAACAATTGTATTGATGTCCTCATCATCCTCCCCTTCTTGAAATGAAGTCGTCCTCGACGGAAGTTCATCTTCCTCACCCACATAATGCTTCAAATCTGCAATGTTAAAAGTGGGACTAACCCCAAAATCTGCAGGCAACTCAAGTTTATATGCATTATCATTTATTTTCTCTAACACCTTAAAGGGACCATCAGCACGTGGCATTAGCTTTGATTTGCGCAAATCAGGAAATCTATCCTTACGCAAATGTAACCAAACAAGATCTCCAGGTGCAAACACAACATGTTTTCTACCCTTATCTCCAGCAAGTTTATATTAAGCATTCATACGCTCAATGTTTTCCTTAGTTAACTCATGCATTTTTAAAATCAATTCAGCACGTTGTTTAGCATCAAAATTAACCTTCTCCGAAGATGGAAGAGGCAACAAATCAATAGGTGCACGAGGTAGGAAACCATACACAACTTCAAAAGGGCACATCTTAGTAGTAGAATGCAATGAACGATTATAAGCAAATTCAATATGAGGCAAGCATTCCTCCCACATTTTCTTATTATTCTTCAAAACAGCCCTAAGCATAGTAGACAACGTTCTATTGACTACTTCAGTTTGTCCATCAGTTTGGGGGTGACAAGTAGTACTAAAAAGCAGTTTAGTCCCCAACTTAGCCCATAAACATCTCCAAAAGTGGCTAAGAAATTTAGTATCACGATCTGAAACAATAGTATTTGGCACACCATGTAAGCGAATAATTTCACGAAAGAACAAATCAGCAACATTAACAGCATCATCGCTTTTATGACATGGTATAAAGTGTGCCATTTTCGAGAATCTATCCACGACAACAAATATGCTATCCCTCCCCTTCTTTGTTCGAGGTAAACCTAAAACAAAGTCCATAGATATATCCTCCCAAGGAACACTAGGTACAGGTAACAGCATATATCCACCATCCGCGGTAGCAATCATCACACGCGGAGATTTGCATTCTCTCGCATAATGACCTCCTCCCTTACAACGACGACAAATAATATCACTTGTGTGCCCTGTTGATGCCATGGAAGAAGAAGAACGCTGTGCAGGCCCCGCAGGTGCGCTCTTGGCAGATAATGGTGGTTGTGCCTGTTTTCTTGTATCACGGCTGGAGGTGGCACCGGATGGAGGTGCTGGTGCAGTTGAAGTAGAAGATGCACGTGGTGTCCATGATGAAGGTCGGCCTGCAGAAAAGTTAGTTCGCCCCAATGCTTGTCGATCCTGCACTTCACGTTCAGCTTTACAAGCAAGATGGAATAAACGAGTGATATTAGTATACTCCTTATAGTCTAGAATGGTCTGAATCTCTCTATTTAATCCACCCAGAAAACGTGCAAGCATAGCTTCATTCTCCTCAACAATACCACATCTAATCATGCCAGTTTGTAATTTCTGATAATATTCTTCTACAGAATTTTTTCCTTGTCTTAAACGCTGCAATTTTTGAAGCAATTCACGTTGATAATATGGTGGAACCCAACGCGTACGCATAGCAGTTTTCAAAGCAGCCCAAGTAGTTGGAATAGGATACAATCTACAATGTTCAGACCACCATACACATGCAAAACTAGTGAAAGCACAAACAGCAGCAGCAACTCGTCTCTCCTCAGGATATTGTAAACATGTAAATCGTTGTTCAGTTTCTAACTCCCAAGTAAGATATATATCAGGAACATATCTACCCTCAAATGGTGGAATATTCAATTTCAGTTTAGGAATATGGACATCATCTCGTACCTGAGGTGGTGGTGCAGGCCTACCATTACGAATATATACCTGAGGTCGACCTGCTGGTGGTGGTACAGGTGGCTGCACGTAGTGTTGATTTTGATCAACCTCATCCTCATAGTCTCCCACATACTCATCCTCCTCCGCATCAGCAGCAGGAGCCACAGAAGTATCAACAGCAGCACCAACAGTTTGGCCAAACGCAAGAGGAACACGGCTTGCTCGGCGGAGGTCTGCTTCGCGACGTGGAGGTAGTCGTTGTTGTTGTTGTTGGAGAGGTGCGTTAGGTGCAGCGGGTGGTGGTGGTGGAAGACGCGCGAGCAATTCATTAAACTTGTTATCGAGCTTTGTTTCGAACGTCTTCTCAAAGCCAGTGATCTTCTCCATGGCCTCTTCAAAATTGTTCAGCACATCTTGCACCTGTTCAGTCATCATTTGCTGAAACTTATCATGAAGCTCCTTGTTCGATAAATTCTCCCAGTCAATCTCGTCGGCTTGTGATCCTGGCATGGTTAGCAGCAATAGAAACACACAAGAATATGATCCTACAGACTACGAACAAGTGGTGGTGGTGGGTGTCACAAATCCGCCAAGCAAACCTCAAATTCTTACCAGTTCTTACCCAGCAGCAGGCGGTGATCGGCAACCGTTGTAATCAAAAACTCTCAAAGCTTGGATAGAGCGATTACCAGGGAGAGTCAAACGCACGACGTAGATGTATGTGGAGCTGGGAAGGCTTATAATATGGTAGCAAAAAGGGTCAGCAATAATCAATTCAGAGATGCAAAGTTGAATAAACGCTCAACGACGGTACTGTGCTGGTCCTAGGCTAGACTGTGCTAGAGACGCGAGCCTAGAACACTAACAAAATCACGGCGCGGCACGTAAACAAGGGAAAAGCACACTCTGAATTTTTTTTTTCGCTCTTTTTTTTTTTTGCGCTCT
>NW_021240625.1:0-756 GCF_002162155.2 Triticum dicoccoides | reverse complement strand
GGAGCCTGGTGGGAGGCAGGCTTCTTCACCACCATCGCGGCTTTTTAGTTGGCTTCCAGGTGATGCCTCTCTTTGCTGGGCTTGTCACTAGCTCGGCCAATGCCCTGACTAGCTATTTATCTTCTGGTGCTCACGGGATGGTGGTTCATGTAAAAAATATATTTCCTTATCTTAATAAAGATTGACTTCGGCCTTTTGAATACAATCTAGACACCATATGCAACATGCAACCACATATGACACTGCTAAGTTAAAGAAAGCACCTGGGATGGTGGTTCATGGCGAGCGAGATCACCAACTCTAGAGCTAATTTTACCGTCTCCATCTACTGACACTGCACCCATTATAACGCTGAAACGTGTCTTGCCTAAGACCGAAGAAATCTGGAGTTGCTTCTCTCTTTTATTTCGTGCTTCTATCAACTGATTGGCAGAGTCTGAAATACCCATGCATAAAAAAACAATAGTGAGAGTATGGGTGAAGTGTGTGCAGAACTAAAGGACTGTAAAAGTAGCAGATAGCAGGCGGCTGAAAAATAAATGACAAGAGACATATGATAGCTCTACAACATTGCCTGGCAAACATAATTAGATTCTACTCCGTATGATTTTGTAATATATGAGCACAGGGATAGCTGGGAAATGCAGGTACTCCTCTAATACACCACCACATGTGGTCATGTCAAGATAACAGTCGACTGAAAATAAATAGGTCAGTCAATTTTTTTAATGATCCGTCCAATCTATAAGGAACGAG
>NW_021240624.1:0-781 GCF_002162155.2 Triticum dicoccoides | reverse complement strand
GGATCCATTAGCCTTCTATACGGGCCTTAGGATTCATGGGCCTTCTACGGGCCGTAGGGTCTACGGGCCTTCTACGGGTCGTACGATCCATGGGCCTTCTACGGGCCGTACTATCCATGGGCCTCATACGGGTCGTAGGATCCATGGGCCTTCTACGGGGCGTATCATCATTTCGCCAATCATGGGCCATACTATTCGTGGACCATAACAGGCCGTTAATAGGCCGTATTTGATAACTCTATGAAAACAGCCCAACGGGGTTTTTTTGACATGAAAACGGCCCAACGTATTAACGGTCCGGAAACAGGCCGACTATAACGACGGGCTGAATTTGGCCCACAAGCAGAAAATGACAGTAATGGGCCGTATGTAACCGAGTGCTGCAAATGAGCCCAAGAATCAATGGGCCCTGAGAAGGCCTAAAGATAACTTGGGCTGGAAATGGCCCAATGGAATAACGGACCGTTAATGGGTATAAAGTGATACACTATTCATTACGGGCCAGTTTCAGTACGAGTCGTTAATGGGCCAAGAGTTACAAAGGGCCTCATATGGGCCGAAAGAAGTCATGGGCCACACATGGGCCGGAAGTTAAAACGGGCTTGAATCATATTGGACGGCCCATATGACGCTGGCCTAATTCGGAGAGGTCGTAACGGGCCCTGGGTTAGCGGGCTGTAAATGGGCTATATGTGAACATGCCGTTAACAGGCTTTCCATGGGCCATCCCGCCACCTTTTGACCAAGTCAAACGGGCCAGCCTTTTCACATGAATGGGCCT
>NW_021240623.1:0-447 GCF_002162155.2 Triticum dicoccoides | reverse complement strand
GGCTGTGTCGATTAAAAACCGGATTAACTTGCCAAGTTAAACCGGCCTTTGGGGGCTATGCTGCAGAAAGTTATCTAATTTTTTCAAAGATGAGTCTTATTTATTTTTGGCGACACGCCTTTGCAAGGATCAATGAATGGATGCTTAAAGTGTTACAAAGACCTGGTTTGTGATTAACAATCATAAAACGGCCCTTGGGGGCTACATGGGATAGTGTTTCAGCTATAAATCAATATACAAAGGTAGAAGAATTTACCTCATATCGCTCTTTCATCAAGTTCACCAAACCGGCTTCGTAATCCCGGTTTGAGTGCAGACGGTTCAAGAAGCCGGAGTGAAGCTCATCAGCGTTAAGATGAGCATAGTTTGATAAGTCGCTGCTCCATTTACCTTTATCCCTGGCAATTTGCTCTTCTTTGGCACTATGCTGAGATAAAATGACGAGAT
>NW_021240622.1:0-395 GCF_002162155.2 Triticum dicoccoides | reverse complement strand
TTTTTTTTATCTAGCTACAATTTCTGAAGATAATAGACGGGCCACCAAAAGACAAAGGATCACAACGCCAACTTTAAGTAATCCTACTTCCATACCACATAGGTTTCTCTAATTTTAGAGGTTACCACTTGTAGTGTTGTTCAGTATTTCAAACTAGCTTCACGGTCATGTATGCTAGTTGTTATTTGTGGAAGAATTTCATGTAAAAATGTAACAAGTCAACAATCACTTTAGTTCATGATGATTCCTAGTTACATGATCACTAAACATTACACACCTTCTCTGTGTAGAGGTTGTTTTCTTGATATGTATCTATTAGATGCTATTATCTGTGATCATTGGGTAAAGAATATTTGTTACTCATGGCCAGATTTTATACTTTTATTAATACAACA
>NW_021240621.1:0-429 GCF_002162155.2 Triticum dicoccoides | reverse complement strand
CATTTTGGAGCTAATTAAGCTTATTATGTAATTTTTGAGCTAGCTAAGCACATTGAGTCATTTTGGAGGAAACAATGCTAAGTATAGGTCATTTTAGAGCTATCCTAGGTTAAATAGGTCATTTTAGAGCTAAGTAAGGTTATTATGTCATTTTGGAGCTAGCTAAGCATGTGAAGTCATTTAGGAGCTAAACTATGTCATTTCTTAAGCATATTATGTCATTTTAGAGCTAGTAAGAAGATTAAGTAATTTTGGAGGAAAAGATGCTAAGTATAGGTCATTTTAGAGCTATCCTAGGTTAAATAGGTCATTTTGAAGCTAGCTAAGCATATTAAGTAATTTCGGAGGAAAAAATGCTAAGTATAGGTCATTTTAGAGCTATCCTAGGTTAAATAGGTCATTTTAGAGCTAAGTAAGGTTATTATGTCA
>NW_021240620.1:0-768 GCF_002162155.2 Triticum dicoccoides | reverse complement strand
GTACGACGCTCCGGTGGCATTGCTACCCCCCAGGGCCCCCGTCCTGGCTAACCCTGTAGCGTTTGACCACGGGATCTAGCCCTTTGACTTTGCACGGACGGGCTTTGACCAGTGGACCTCTCCACCCGGTTGTGTTAGGTCGGCCCAGAGGAACACTTTGGAGCAACATCCGGGCCAAACCCACAGCTACATCCACTCCGTGTAGACCCGACGCGTCCATTTCTACCCTCCAGGTGCCGGCGGCGGCGGCGTCCATGAGAGGGGGGGGGCACGCCCCGGAGACGCGTGCTGGGCGTTTGCAACCGCCTCAACACTTCCAAATTTGTGAGAGGCCGCCTACGCAAGATTTGACTGTATGCTAGCCCCCGGAGGCCGCCGGCCACAGTCGTAGACGTGCGAAGAGCAATCCGCGTAGAGGGAAGTGTTCAGATACTTCTTCATCACAAAAAATTATGAAAAATTACCATCAGTCCTATAGCACATGTGCCCACGTTGTGTAAAAAACTCATGATTTTATCGCGCTCCAAGTATTTAATAATATTCACGCTGCATCGTTACCGCAGAACGTCTACTACCGTTTCATTGCCGTCCGTGAGGGGGGCCACAACCCGGAGACGCGTGCCGCCTCTTCGGACATGCCACAACACCACCCCGCATGTATGAGGGCCCGGTACAACGCTCCGGTGGCATTGCTACCCCCCAGGGCCCCCGTCCCGGCTAACCCTGTAGCGTTTGACCACGGGATCTAGCCCTTTGACTTTGCACGGA
>NW_021240619.1:0-10470 GCF_002162155.2 Triticum dicoccoides | reverse complement strand
CCATCGCATCCCCCTCGTCCCCTCGAGCAGTCCACGAGCTCCGCCGTGCCGCCCTCGCCCTCCCCGCCGTCACACGCGACCGGAGAAGCCCCGAAGCGCCGCCCCGACGTTCTTCCCCTCCTCGGACCCGCCGATCGCTGTCGCCGAATTCGCCGCCGACAGGATGCCCCCGAGCCCACTGACCACCTCTCCCTCTCCACGGTGAACTCCTCTTCCTCTCCCCCTAGCCCCGTGTTTGTTCGGTCTCCGTAGCCGCCGTTTCCACCTCACCGGAAACTCCCCGCCGCCGGCCATGGCGCCGCCGTGGCCAGGGCCACCCCAGCTGGCGCCCGAGCATGCTACCAAGTTCGCCGCCCTCCCAGGAGCCTGTGGCGCCCTTCCGTTTCCCCTCTAGTGCACCGCAGCGTCGAGCCCGAGCTTGCCCGAGCTCCGGCGGCCGCCTAGGTCGCCGCCGGCACCGATTCCGGCCGCCCCGAGCGCAACTGACTCCACCAAGAGCTTCGGCTCGTCCCCAGCTCCTCCTAGATGCCCTCCGCGGCCCATTTGGTCGCCGGAGTGGCCAAAACCACTCTCGCCGCCGCGTCGGGCTCGCCGGCGGCTAAACGCCGGCAGCCGACTTTGACTTTGACCACGGGTGGGCCCCGGTTGACTCTCCTGAGTCAATGACAGGTGGGGCCCAGCCCTGTTAACTATTAGGATTAGTTTTAATTAATTTTAGTTAAGCTAATCACACTGACATGTGGGGCCGGCCTGTTAATTAGGCTAGGATTAGTGTTAACTAAATATTAGTTAGTTTAGTAGACACTGACAATGGGCCCCAGGCCGCTAACTAAATTAGATTAGTTAGGTTAGTCACTGACGGATGGGACCCACAGGTCAGTTTGACCTGGACGGCGCCCGTTCACCTGCTGACGTCATGCCAACGTCATGCTGACGCAATAATTCCTTTCTGGAATTTAAATAAATCTTAAATGATTTAATATTTTCAGAAAATAGCTAAAACTTCAATAAATCATAGAAATTCAACCGTAACTCCAAATTAAATAATTTATATATGAAAAATTATCAGAAAAATTCAAGGAATCCATCTGTACCATTTTCATGCATGTTACAACAACTTATAGATGCTGTTTAGCACAAATCATACTAATGGCATTTAAATATCCACATATGGAGTTTGAATTTGAATCTTGGATTCAAACCAACTTCATTTAATCTGGTTTTAGGTGCATTAGCCCAAAACACATTCATATTGCCATGTCATAGCATGCATCATATTGTGCATTGCATTGATCGTGTTTTCCTGTATTTGCCGGTATTTGTCCCCTCTCGATAGACGTGATACCGATGATGTGATCGTTGACACTGATGAAGACTCAATGTTATCTTCAGAAGTGCCAGGCAAGCAAAACCCCCTTGTTCATTCCGATAAAATCCCACTCTCTCGCTCCTGCTCTCTTTTACTGCATTAGGACAACATCGATCCATCTGTTACTTGCTGCGGTAGCTGAACCCCTTTATCCTCTGCATGACCTGTCATTCCACAGTAATTAGATGAAACCCACTAGCATGAGTAGGAGTTGTTTGAGCCCTGTTGTGCCTACTCATTCATGTTTGTTTGTCATGCCTGCTACTGCTTAGAGTTGAGTCAGGTCTGATTCATCGGGGAGGAATCAGAGGCGTGTGAACATGTCCTACTGTGTGTGAGCTAAGTGTGTGAACACGATTTGGTAAAGGTAGCGGTGAGAGGCCATGTAGGAGTACATGGTGGGTTGTCTCATTGCAGCCGTCCTCAGGAACTGAGTTCTGTGTTTGTGATCCATGATTCAGCTACTACCACGCATTGGGCCCGATACCAATGGACCCTCTCGGCTTCTTAATCACCCTTGTCCTCTGTCCAGGAGTTGCAAGTAGTTTCTGGTGTTTGTAGTATGCTGGAGGCCGTGCGCAGCGCTGACCGTAGGGGTGGGCTGTGATGCGGTAGGCACGTGGCCGGGTAAACCGGGCGCCCGTTTGGTGTCACGGAACCCTGTACACATCGTTTGGGGCTGTGAGCGAAACTCCGGCCGGATCTCCTCATGGATGGAACCCGAATAGGCGATAAACCTGGACTAGAGACTTGAGTGTTTAGGCAGGCCGTGGCCGACACCCACGTTGGGCTTCCGCTTGAAGGTTGCCGAGTACATGTCGTGTAAACGGCGGTAAGTGGTGAGAGCGTGTGTGAAGAAGTACACCCCTGCAGGGTTAACATCATCTATTCGAATAGCCGTGTCCGCGGTAAAGGACTTTTGGGTTGCTTATATCAGTTCATAGACAAGTGAAAGTGGATACTCTAAAATACGCAAGATAAGCGTGAGTGCTATGGATGGCGTTCTCGTAGGGAGACGGGAGCGGATCCATAGTGGTGTATTGATATGGTGAATATGTGGACTCGTGTGCGCCACCTCAAAAGAGTCGCTTGCAGTCGTAGTTTAGGATAGCCACCGAGTCAAAGCTGGCTTGCTGCAGTTAAACCCCACCATCCCCATTGTTGATAATGATGCATATGTAGATAGATCTGATGTAAGTCTTGCTGGGTACATTTGTACTCACGTTGCTTAATTTATGTTTTTGCAGAGAGACTTCAGTCTCACTAGTAGTTCCACGTGGACTTCGACGTTTAGCTTGTTACCTCAGCTACGATCTTGTGCCCCGGCAGGATCTGGTAGATAGTCAGGCTTCTCAGCCTTTTTCATTTATAGATGTCTGTACTCAGACATGATAGCTTCCGCTTGTGCTTTGACTTGTATGCTCTGATTGTTGGGTCATGAGACCCATGTTTGTAATGTCTCGCTCCTCGGAGCCTATTGAATAAACTACTTGAGTCGTAGAGTCATTTTGTGATGCCATGTTGTATTGCACATATCGAGCATATTGTGTGTATGTTATTGAAATGCTTGGTATGTGTGGGATCTGACTATCTAGTTGTTTATCTTTAGTAGCCTCTCTTACCGGGAAATGTCTCCTAGTGTTACCACTGAGCCATGGTAGCTTGCTACTGCTCTGGAACACTTAGGCTGGCCGGCATGTGTCCTTCTTCGTTCCTGTGTCTGTCCCTTCGGGGAAATGTCACGCTTTGAGTACCGGAGTCCTGTTAGCCCGCTACAGCCCGGTTTACCGGAGTCCTGCTAGCCCAGTGCTACAGCCCGGACCCACTTGCTGATGACCAACACGTTCGAAGCTGGGTCATGGATGCCTGTCCCTGTAAGTCTGTGCCACTTTGGGTTTACGACTAGTCATGTCAGCCCGGGCTCTTTATCATATGGATGCTAGCGACACTATCATATACGTGAGCCAAAAGGCGCAAACGGTCCCGGGCAAAGGTAAGGCGACACCCGTGGGGATACCGTGCGTGAGGCCGCAAAGTGATATGAGGTGTTACCGGCTAGATCGATGTGACATCGAGTCGGGGTCCTGACAGCGTTGGTATCAGAGCTTGACTGCCTGTAGGATTACCAAGCCAAACTGGTCGAAGTTGAGTCTAGAAATTCTTTAGTTATATAAGGGAATTGATTGTGGGATGGAACGTAAGGCTCTTTTTACTCCTTATACCTCATGCCCTTCTGATCTGTGTCATCTTATCTTTCCTGCGGGGATTAAGAACTAGGCTATCTCTTCTTTCTATTAGGATCACGTGTTACTAATCAGTAGACTTATAAGATTGTTGGATTTAAGTCTCAGTTCAGTTCCTACTACTTCCGTATGTTAATTGTTGATCTCGGAACCTTGATATTGTGCTTCTGAGTGGTTATGCCACCATTTTTGTGATTGTCTCAAATCTTTTTGAGCAATTATAGCCGTTATGCTGTCCGAGTCATCCCAGGTTTCTAAATAGTCCGATGCATTTGCAAATCCCTTCCTTGTTTTTCCGATGTTCCCATGGGCCAGATTAACCACACTAATCGGTGTGTTGAGGTAATTATTGCCTCGACATATATGTTGGAATTATTATTATGACCCTAAGTGCTTAGGGGATCATCTAGTGGTCTAGCCATGATTTGTGTCCTAGTGTGAAGATTCTGGCCTTTATTCTCGGAAGCATCCCGTGATGCTACTTAGTAGTAGGTATTCTACTCCTGGGTTCTGAACCCGAGATTCACTCTACCTACTTCATGTTGATAGTAATTGCTAGTGCCTTTAGGATATTAGTAACCTTTGCGATAGTCCTTGAAGTCCGTGGTATCTTCTTCCTCCAAATACCATGAACTACTTATGGCAGATGTTTATTGGATCAAAAAAAATCACAATTAGAGTACTCTTGAGGAGTTCTCCATTCATAAATCGTGACTCTGCCAGTTCTACCTTTCTGCATGGGTTATCCGGAAGAAATATGTTGAACTTGGTTCGACATACTAATCTATGCATCCACAACTCAGAAAGTTATATGTTCCTTTGAGTTGTTCTCTTTAGTTGCATTCTGACCCTCGTCTATCAATTGATAGTCAAGAGTATGCGTGCGTTCGTTCATCGATGCCTATGACTCTTGTGGTCTGTCAAGCCATTCTATTCCGGAATGACTAGGAGAAACAAACTCCAGTACCTCTTCCATATCTAGGATTGGGTCAAAGTAGTTGTATTCCGCAGATCAAATGCCAATCCAGCTTTTGGTTCTGCTCTACCTTGGAGTATTACATATTTTATATCGAGATTGTTATAGGAATTGCACACCATCCCATGAACTCTTGGTACAGTGACACTTCTTGCCATCACTGTTCATTCATCGGCCCTCGTGTTGATGCAACCGGAATACCGACAAATGAATTGTGATGTGTGAAATCAATACTCCTAGCAACCTCGTTGCTTGGTAGTTAAAGGATAATAATTTTATTTTTAGTATGTTGGTTATTGAATCACCATTCTAAGATTGATCGTGCTACCTAGTCCTTATTTCCTGGTGCACTCTTTGATTGATGAGTTAGGATTTGTCAAGTCCTCGCTCATTTGATCATATCATCTTGCCCTGAAAAGCAAGATTGTTCTCGAGCTTAGTAACATATCGGTGGTTCGTGATTTTCCGAAGATCTTCTCGGAAGTACTACCAGGTCGTCACCTGACCGTTATGTTGAGCCCGTGATCAAGTTGGTTTCTTATGAACCACCTTCTTTCCAAGAATCGGTGTTAGATATCCCTGAGCTAGTTGGTTAAGCTGGACAACAACTTGGAGAGTTGGAAGATAAAAACTTGTCTGACTTAGTTCGTTCCAAAGGGATATTCTTGTGTAGTGTGTGTTGAAGAAAGATGATATCTTCATCGATTGGTCCCTGTGATCAGTTGCTGGACCTATTGTCTTATCAATCCTTTGATTTGAGTGTGGGCTATCGTCAAATCAAATCAGTACCAACGATGCTCGTAATGTTGTCTTATTTGTGGTTGATCCCTCGAGCATACACCATTACATCTTTGGTCTGACCAATGTTATCACCGTGTTCACTTAACTATGGAATTCCTTTTAAAAGGAAACCTAGATGAATTGTTGTTGAGCCCATTGACAACATCCTTATCTCCTCCATGATTTTGTTGAACATTAAGTTAGTGTTGGAAACTTTTGAAGGCATTTGTTCATGCTAGCTCATGAAGCATATGTTTGGATGAAGGTAGTGACTTCCTCTAGTTCATGTGCATTTGATGCAAGTTGCCGCCGTGATTTTGAGAAAGTTAGTTTTGCTTCCTCTGGAATCATCCCAAGTCAGTCATGCATATGTGCGAAGTATTCTATGGTTTGGAGACTTGCAACCTTCATTCCATATGTGTTCCGAGCACACCAAGCCACTGATTGATTTGTTCAAGGAGAAGAAGTTCCTTCATAAGAGCTAATCCGGACTTATGTAAGGACTTCGATACCCTCGTTGATGGTTCCCCCTCCTGAACTCGGTAGTGTTTTATTATAAGACTACTTTGTGGTCATGCTTGTCTTGGACATCGTGTTCACAGGTTGTAGCAGAACCAGCTCATGTTTTGGAGCTTGCTATCGTAGTTCATTTCCTGAGAATCTCGCAACGTCATCTCGTCGATTTGTGTTGCAAACTTTCATTTTTCTTCCTAGACTCGATGAGTCTGGAATATCCTGACACCAACCAGATCTGAATCTCAGGCAGATATGATGGTTTGGAACATTTCCCAAGAACTATAATATTGGTCCCTCGATAACCGGTAAAGTGGATGTCGTGGCCAACACACCCAGCCGGAAGACCTATTATTGTAGTATCTTGTTTGAGGAAGTTGGCCACCTCCCCATAAGGATTTCGTAGGATTTACCTCCGTAACTGTTCCTTATGGATTCTATTGCTCCCGAAGTCCGACCTTTACTTGATGTTCTAGATATCAAACCATATCTATGAATGGGTTACACTAGCACATCAAGGAGAACATTAGAAGCGGAGTGCTAAATGCCTCTCGGTCGATCATCCAGATTGGTTCCTTGGCTTCGCTAAGGTGTAATCTGAGAAGGTGTTATCTTCCTTTGCATCTGCATCATCCATCATCATTCATCATGGTAGCAAGTTGTGTTGCCAGGGTCCTTGACACGGATATTGGTAGAATCTTGATGATTGTGGAAATGCTCAAGTTCTTGAGAGCACGCACAAGCGCTACGTGTTATCATCGGCACTAGCTGGGTTTGCTCTCAGTTCCCTCGGCAATGCTATGACCTTCTCAAACAGTGAATTCACTCTCTATTGTTGGGTTCTTCCCCAGTTACCAGAATCATTCCCAGCATTTGCATTTTGTTCCCAGCTTGCACCATCAATGTGCCATTCTACCACGGGTCTCTTCCATTTCGGTGATAAGCAAATTCATCCATTGCGTTGTCTTCAACAAGGTAATCCACATCATCCAAGTCCGAGTATGCCATTCTACCGACCCCCTCCAAACGATCGCTCGAGAATTGTCTTAGGCTGGTTTAAAGAGTTTCGATGATCTCTGAATCAAAAGTAATTCTTTTTGCCACTTAAGGTAATAATCTACGAATCACCCTCCTCCAGGATGTTTCGTCGTGGTATCATGGCAACTCAACTCCTCGCTACGTTGACAATCATTTACCACCCTCTTAAGCGTGAAATTGTTGTCTACCTAGTGAACCCTCGTCATCTGTTCCACTCCATCCCTCTAGAGGTGTGCTTCGTCTCTCAGCTCGAGAGATGTTGTTATGTCTCATTTCGTGAGTTGTTCGATCTTCGAGAAGATCGACCCTTCTAGAGTCTCCCTCTTCCCTCCATGTCATGTTGACAGGATTTCTTAGAGCAAGACGACAAGACAAAGATGGTGTTCAAATCAACGTTCATTTGAAGTGCACCCTGGATCGTGAAGTTTGTGCTAGGTCGCGTTCCCCCTCCACCTTACCCTACGCTTGAATCTCGAGACGAGATTCTTGTTTAGTGGGGGTGAGTTGTCACATCCCTAGTTGCTGGTAGTGCTCTAGGCTAGCTCATGTGTGCATCATGTTTAAATTCTGAAAATTTGAACTGAGGAATTCAGAAGCCTCAAAACTTAAATAAAAGAGGGGAAAGAAACCCTAAAATTGCAATCAGTAAATCCAAAATGCCCTAGAAATAGCTCTGACAATTTTGGCAAGAGTTATAAATCAAACCAAAATTTTGGGACATTTCTAAGGAATTATTGGGCTCTGATTTTAAATCAATATTTTATTTGAATTTGGAGTTATATTCATAATATATAATGAATATATTTTCAAATGACCTGAGATATTTTTATTATGTGTGGAGAAGTCCATTAGGTGACTTAAAAATATCCAGGGAAGTTTAGGCACTGCTTTCAAATTCTGTTTGAATTAAAATTCAGTGCCAATTAAATAAAACAGAACAAAAATAGAAACAGTAAATAAAAAAAGAGAGAGAGAGAGAGAGAGAAGCCCAGCTTACCTGGCGCCACGAACCGGCCCAGCTTTGCCCCCCCCCCCATCGCTGGCCCAGCTGGTGGCCCAGCCCACCACCGCAAACCCCCTCGCCGCTCGTCGTCTTCCTCTGCCAGTAGGCAGAGGCGAGGCGTGGCGCGCGCCCGAGAGCCCCGACGCCACCTCCTGCTTCGCGGCCCTCCTAGCGACCCCACGACGCCGCCCCACGCTCCCTCTCGCTTTCCCCTCCTCTCCCTGGATCTCACTCTCTCCCCGAGCTCGTCTCTCTCCCTCTCTCTCCCGAACCCGAGCACTATCGCCGCCGCCGACGAACACCACCCCGGCCATCGCCTCCCCCTCGTCCCCTCGAGCAGTCCACGAGCTCCGCCGTGCCGCCCTCGCCCTCCCCGCCGTCACACGCGACCGGAGAAGCCCCGAAGCGCCGCCCCGACGTTCTTCCCCTCCTCGGACCCGCCGATCGCTGTCGCCGAATTCGCCGCCGACAGGACGCCCCCGAGCCCGCTGACCACCTCTCCCTCTCCACGGTGAACTCCTCTTCCTCTCCCCCTAGCCCCGTATTTGTTCGGTCTCCGTAGCCGCCGTTTCCACCTCACCGGAAACTCCCCGCCGCCGGCCATGGCGCCGCCGTGGCCAGGGCCACCCCAGCTGGCGCCCGAGCATGCTACCAAGTTCGCCGCCCTCCCAGGAGCCTGTGGCGCCCTTCCGTTTCCCCTCTAGTGCACCGCAGCGTCGAGCCCGAGCTTGCCTGAGCTCCGGCGGCCGCCTAGGTCGCCGCCGGCACCGATTCCGGCCGCCCCGAGCGCAACTGACTCCACCAAGAGCTTCGGCTTGTCCCCAGCTCCTCCTAGATGCCCTCCGCGGCCCATTTGGTCGCCGGAGTGGCCAAAACCACTCTCGCCGCCGCGTCGGGCTCGCCGGCGGCTAAACTCCGGCAGCCGACTTTGACTTTGACCACGGGTGGGCCCCGGTTGACTCTCCTGAGTCAATGACAGGTGGGGCCCAGCCCTGTTAACTATTAGGATTAGTTTTAATTAATTTTAGTTAAGCTAATCACACTGACATGTGGGGCCAGCCTGTTAATTAGGCTAGGATTAGTGTTAACTAAATATTAGTTAGTTTAGTAGACACTGACAATGGGCCCCAGGCTGCTAACTAAATTAGATTAGTTAGGTTAGTCACTGACGGATGGGACCCACAGGTCAGTTTGACCTGGACGGCGCCCGTTGACCTGCTGACGTCATGCCAACGTCATGCTGACGCAATAATTCCTTTCTGGAATTTAAATAAATCTTAAATGATTTAATATTTTCAGAAAATAGCTAAAACTTCAATAAATCATAGAAATTCAACCGTAACTCCAAATTAAATAATTTATATATGAAAAATTATCAGAAAAATTCAAGAAATCCATCTGTACCATTTTAATGCATGTTAGAACAACTTATAGATGCTGTTTAGCACAAATCATACTAATGGCATTTAAATATCCACATATGGAGTTTGAATTTGAATCTTGGATTCAAACCAACTTCATTTAATCTGGTTTTAGGTGCATTAGCCCAAAACACATTCATATTGCCATGTCATAGCATGCATCATATTGTGCATTGCATTGATCGTGTTTTCCTGTATTTGCTGGTATTTGTCCCCTCTCGATAGACGTGATACCGATGATGTGATCGTTGACACTGATGAAGACTCAATGTTATCTTCAGAAGTGCCAGGCAAGCAAAACCCCCTTGTTCATTCCGATAAAATCCCACTCTCTCGCTCCTGCTCTCTTTTACTGCATTAGGACAACATCGATCCATCTGTTACTTGCTGCGGTAGCTGAACCCCTTTATCCTCTGCATGACCTGTCATTCCACAGTAATTAGATGAAACCCACTAGCATGAGTAGGAGTTGTTTGAGCCCTGTTGTGCCTACTCATTCATGTTTGTTTGTCATGCCTGCTACTGCTTAGAGTTGAGTCAGGTCTGATTCATCGGGGAGGAATCAGAGGCGTATGAACATGTCCTACTGTGTGTGAGCTAAGTGTGTGAACACGATTTGGTAAAGGTAGCGGTGAGAGGCCATGTAGGAGTACATGGTGGGTTGTCTCATTGCAGCCGTCCTCAGGAACTGAGTTCTGTGTTTGTGATCCATGATTCAGCTACTACCACGCATTGGGCCCGATACCAATGGACCCTCTCGGCTTCTTAATCACCCTTGTCCTCTGTCCAGGAGTTGCAAGTAGTTTCTGGTGTTTGTAGTATGCTGGAGGCCGTGCGCAGCGCTGACCGTAGGGGTGGGCTGTGATGCGGTAGGCACGTGGCCGGGTAAACCGGGCGCCCGTTTGGTGTCACGGAACCCTGTACACATCGTTTGGGGCTGTGAGCGAAACTCCGGCCGGATCTCCTCATGGATGGAACCCGAATAGGCGATAAACCTGGACTAGAGACTTGAGTGTTTAGGCAGGCCGTGGCCGACACCCACGTTGGGCTTCCGCTTGAAGGTTGCCGAGTACATGTCGTGTAAACGGCGGTAAGTGGTGAGAGCGTGTGTGAAGAAGTACACCCCT
>NW_021240618.1:0-2158 GCF_002162155.2 Triticum dicoccoides | reverse complement strand
GCATGCTTATTAATTATTACATAATCTTTTGCTTCTATGGCATTGCATATTCATATATAACATGCTTACCTGCATCAGAATTTTAATTATCTTTTGTGACTGACGTCATGAGCATAAAATATCTTTCAGCACATCATTGTCATATTATACTTGTGTTCATAATGTTTGCGAGTACATTCAAAGTACTCACTGGCTTGTCCCTGGCTATTGTCTTGGCCAGATTTCTTGCGCGGAGAGGAGCGACCATGTTGACAGCCCCGGAATATAAGCAATGGTGATAGTAGCCTCGCGAAGATAGGAGTTAACCTGGTCAGCTGTTCCCGTGAGAAATGGAGTCCCATAGACACTGATGTTTCACAACCCGCTTCCACCATCTACCACTAGAAACCATTTGTTGTACTCACAGGCCAGAAGGGTCTTGTACTACATATGTTGTATTTTGCTTGGAATTTCTGTATCAAGATGGTGCCTCATCAGCTAACAGTTATCCTGAGGCTGATGAGCACAAGGGCCATTTTCTGGGAATTAATACCCGGAGAATCGGTCGCCACATTTTTGGGGAAGTAACAAATATACTACCCTGTTGTTGCCATCGCCAACGAAGAGAGGGTCTTCATTGCCATCGCAGACGAAGATCAAGTCTTGGTTGTCCTCACAAACGAAGTGCATGGTCTTCACGTAAGAGCTGCAATGACAAGGGCTTCTCGTATATAAGGGAAACGAAAGGGCACTCTTCATTGGCCTGGGCGACACAGTTATGCTGGTCAATCGAGAAAGTTTGTATGTGAGATGCAGCTACGTACAATTGAGATCCCGCCTGTCAAAGATGTGTGCAAAGACATGATGGTTGAGGAAGTGTGCAAAGACATTGTGATCATGTGGGATATGGTTCCTGCCATTGCCAATTTCTACTAATGAAGGTCGGGCCTAGAGTTTAGTTATTGGCAGATTGGCCAACCATTCTTTCTGGTGGTCAAACCGGCCGGGGCATTGCAGCATTAGATCTGATGCTTAACTTGACGATGTTGGTTTCCTTCTGAAGATGGCTGGAGGTGGTCGCTTGGGTCATCATGAATGTCTATATGCACTGTCCCGTTCTCGACCTAACATAGACGAAGCTCCTGTTACGCTATGGTATCGGTACATGCCAGCCTTTCATTTGTGACTGCATGTGTCGTATCTATAAATTGTGTGTCATAAAATTTTGGAAGACGCTAACAATCAGCCGGTGGATCGCTCGGCCGCATCTGCCGCCTGCTCCACTTGCCACGAGCCTTCCTGGGGCGCACCCACAATTCGCCACCGTGAAGTGTTTTGCAACAAGTGTTGTGTTGCGATGAGATTCTGCAACAGGACCTCCGTTGCAAAAAAATATGTTCAAAATAATAATGATTCTGCAACAAGACTCTTTTGCCCTTATTTATCTCTTATGTCTCTTCATCATTCATGGTTAAACACACATACTAGATTACTATTCTCTCTTACTCCAAACACACATGCATATGCATGTTATTTGGTGCAGTAATGTCCCTTTCATGTTTCCTTCCGCCACGGCATAGTATGAATATGAAGTGGTCCAATGTGCCTGCAATTTGCTGACGAGTACTTGCATCCTTACTTCTGTCTTGCAGGTTTCGACATTCCTGCCTGTTCTTATTTTTTGCCGAGAGTTCTTCCTTTGCCATTTAATCAAAAGAGTGTTAGTGGTTGCGCCAAAGTCACTTCTCACTCATTGGACCACGGAACTTTCAGTTGTCGACCTCAAACATAAGATTAGGGAGTAATATCCGCTGTTACATATTATTGTTCATGAACTTGCTTGATGTCAAATCTTGTCAATCGGCACTAATTTTTTCATTCCTCGTATCCATAGTTACTCTGGTCCCAGTGTAAATTGTAATGGTCGCAACTCTGAGCTTCAGTATGCATTGAAGGTCAGCTTTCCTACTCTTAACATAATCATTCTTGTTAAGCTTCATGCACTAGCCAACACAACCAAACTTCCGAAATGATGGAAAGGGCTAGTACAATCCACATATACTGTAACACCCCCTCTCACGTGTGACGGGAAAGACAAGTTAACACGTGCAACCGGAAGAGAGCGGCGGCGCGTGAAACTCACGTATGACTCAAGAGGCCTCTACGTGGACACAAAGGG
>NW_021240617.1:0-2300 GCF_002162155.2 Triticum dicoccoides | reverse complement strand
AATATAAATTGATAGTTTCATCAAAACAAGCAAACTATGCATCAAAAACAGAATATGTCTAAAACAGAACAGTCTGTAATAATCTGAACATTCACCATACTTAAGATACTTGAAAAATTCTACCAAAATTAGGAAAAATAAACAATTTGTATAGGAAGGCAGTGCAAAAATAATCAGAACCATTTGACGTTCCAGCTAAAAATGTAAAATCGCGCACTACAACCAAAGTTTCTGTCCTGCACCTTACAAACCATCAAGCAAATGTAAACATCCTAAAGGCAAATCTTGGCACATTATTTTTATTGTACAATGGAATTTTACAAGGGGATAATTATTTCTATTGAAAATTTTCTGTAATCAAGATTCACAAAGTTTCCATGAGCATGAACAAAGTTCAAGGCTAGCTCCCACTTCATCAATGCTTGTCTTTCTCACTTTCGCTTTCCTTTTTGAAATAGTTTTGGGTTCCCCTCTTTATTTTTGTTGTTTTTAAACTATATAAAATCACTCAACAGAAATAAATGACTCTCTAAAACTTCCGGGTTGTCTCCCTGGCAGTGCTTTCTTTAAAGCCATTAAGCTAGGCATATAGTGCTCAAGTAGTGAATCCACCCGGATCCCAAGGTATATCAAAGCCAATTCTAATTAGCAATGATTTGTAATTTAGTAGTGAGCACAAAGTAACATATATCATGTAATGACGAAGTCTAACTCTCTTCCTATGCATCGGCATGTCGTAAAAGAACAATTCATGCACACAAAGTAAAGGCCAATGCATAATATAAACAGTTTCTTGCAATTCTATCATATTGGAAACATAGAGAGGTGGAGATATAGTTCCTCTCTCATAATAATTGCAAGTAGGAGCAGCAAACACATGCATATTATATTCATCAAAATCATCATGTGCAACGGTAAAAGGCAACCCATCAATATAATCCTTAATAAAAGCAAACTTCTCTGATATAGTGTAATCGGGAGAATTCAAAAAGATAATAGGACTATCATGCGTGGGTGAAATAGCAACAATTTCATGTTTAACATAATGAACTATAGCAAGTTCATCTCCATAAGCATAATTCGTATTGGCATCTTGGCCACAAGCATAGCAAGCATCATAGAAAAGGGATATTTCAAAAGAATCGACGGGATCATAACAGTCATCATAGCAATCATCCTTCGGTAAGCATGAAGGGGAATTTAACAATGTATGAGTTGAAGAGTTACTCTCATTAGAAGGTGGGCATGGGTGATCAATCCGCTCTTCCTCCTTTTGTTCTTTGCTCTCCTCATCATCTTTTTCATCCAATGAGCTCACGGTTTCATCAATTTCTTCTTCCATAGACTCCTGCAAAATATTAGTCTCTTCTTGGGCAGTGGAGTATTCCTTCATATATTGTTTAACATAGGTATTAGAAGCATAATTATCATAGCAATATTTAAGTATAGCAAATTTTTCAGATTTTTGAAAAGTAGCATCATACTTTTCAATCAAAGAAGCAATTTCATAAGCACCGTCAAAAGCAACAAATTCTTCAATTTGTTGAACATCATAGTAACTATAAACACCTTTAGCATAAGAAGATAAGATTCCATTATCAATAAACTCACATTGGTAGGGAAGGTGTTTCTTAGGGTTTTCAGAACAACAAGTAAAATCATATAATTCACATAAATTCCAAGCATAGCATTGCAAACGTTGAATTTGACTCCATAATAATTTCCCTTTTTCAGATATACGGTGTCGCACATAACAAGCATGCTCATCTAAAGATTTGCCCTCAACTAAGCTAGTTGGGGTTTCAGCACGAGCACATAGGAATCGAAGATGATCCAAGTAATAAGCTTCAGCAGTGTGATAGATTTTGAGTGGTTCTTCAACCATTGGTTCAGTAGGTACAACTAATTTTTTTGGTATTTTGCATTTCCTACCCATAACTAAAGATAGAAAACAACTAAGAACAGCAAATAAAAATTACTTAGTGATAAAGCAAACAAGCACACACGAGAATATTCACCCCACGCTATTGCTCCTCGGCAACGGCGCCAGAAAAAGGTCTTGATAACCCACAAGTATAGGGGATCGCAACAGTTTTCGGTAAGTAAGAGTGTCGAACCCAACGAGGAGCTAAAGGTAGGACAAATATTCCCTCAAGTTCTATTGACCACCGATACAAATCTACGCACGCTTGACGTTCGTTTTACCTAGAACAAGTATGAAACTAGAAGTACTTTGTAGGTGTTGTTGGATAGGTTTGCAAGATAATAAAGAGTACGCAAATAAAAAGTAGGGGCTGTTT
>NW_021240616.1:0-3980 GCF_002162155.2 Triticum dicoccoides | reverse complement strand
ACGCGTCGGAAATGGTGAGAGACAAGCTCAGGGGAGAAGAAATCCTCCGCTGCTTCCCCAACTACGAGCGCCAGCCGGTGATGGGGGTGCTCCTCTGGGTGATGCTGGAGGCGGAGTCTCTGGATCCAGAGCAGAGGGAGAAGTGGAAGGTGTTCCGCTCCCTCCGCTACCGCCTGATCCAGCCGCGGGCGCCGCCGCCGGCGTAGCCACAGGCGCCACCGCAGGCGGTGGTGATGGGGATTCCGTCTCCTGGATCCAGATGGCTCCCAATCGAAATGGAGGAGGACGAAGTGCTAGCTGTGACTCCAAGACGCAGGGCCAGGACGCCAGCGACTCCAACCACGCTTCCCCGCTGCTCCCCTCGCTTCCCGAGGCGCTCGCCTCGCCTCCTTGCCCTCTCCCACCGCCAGTAGGACGCTCGCCGGCTGGTAGCCGTTTCTGGTTAATGGCCTGTGTTGGCCTTTTGGTGGGTTGTTTTTCATGTTGGTTGTGGGTTCTGTTCCGTTCTGTAATGTCTAGTACTTTGTTATGATTTCTACCCGTCTATTTGATATGTCGTTGGTTAACTGGAAATTGTTTTTCGACGTTGTATGGTTTTGTAGGCATTGTATGGTTTTGTAGGCTATAATGATTACACACACATGTAGATGAAAGGCACGAAAAAATAGTTTCAACAAAGACAACATAAATGATTTTTTACAAGTTTTATAGATGGAAACTTCTTTAGATGCAATGCCATCTCACAAACAACTCAGAAACAACTTTACGATTGGTCATAAAACACATGCATTGTTGTTCAACGAACTGTCTCATGAATAAATTGTACCATAAGTGCGAACATAGTGTGAAACTGAAAAAAATGTTTGTTTGCAACAAAATAATCCTGGTTTGAAGCTTAAACTGGTCTTGTAGTCCTAGGTGCTAGTACTTTATTACAAGTTTTAGAGTGGTTGGGCTTTTTTAGAATTGTTTTCGACTCTGAAAACAATTGAGCCTACTCCATATGGTCTTCTGCACTGCCAAAATCCAGTGATCTCTTGCGTTGCGTCGTTGGAGATTGCGTCGGGCTTGGCGACGACCCATGTGCTTCAATCTTTATCTCTTTAACATCAATGTAACCATACAACTGAAGTTGTTCTTGGTCTTTCTCCGCCAACTCTCTAGCAAGACCCTCCATTTCTTGGATTCTCACTTCCTGTAGAAAACCATAGGAATTGTATTAGGAAGAAATCAAAAAAGATGTAGCCATAAACTAGATGCATGTAACATTTAAAATTTAAACCTCTGGATCAATGTCATCCTCGGGAAAACAACCCGTAGTTCTATTGTACACAATGTACAGGTGACATGTCTTGCTGCCATTCAGATCAGAAAGCATTTTTTCTACATCATCTGGTCCTGCAATCAAGAACATTCCTTCTGGCAGCTTCCACGTGGACCCGGCAAAGAAGTAGTACAGTTCTGCTCCCATTTTGCAACCAAAAGAATCTCTTATTTCACTCATAATGAGATCGTAGGTCACTTTGGCGGGTTCAAAAATTTTGACTTCTGCCGGGTGTTCATCAAAGTATGCTCTCGGGACATGTGACATCTCATCATCCCTACTAAAAAAAATTCCATGAGCAGCACCTAGTATCTCACATCAGAGTTAATACATTCAATGAGTAAAGGGGCAAACATAATTTTGTATGTGCATAGCAACATTGCGGCGTTGTTACCTGCTTTTGTGGAATGTATCCTTCATGTGGAGTGACTGGGGATTGTGCCATCTCAAACCTTCTCACCTTGTTATGTGGAATGTATCCTTCATGTGGTGTGACTGGGGACTCTGCCATCACAGGTTTCTTATTCTGCGTATGAAACGTCGACAGTGGGTTTACACACAAGTTTTGAAAGGTCATACCATATCTTGGGTATGCATCGTTGCGAGGTACTTACAAGGGGAGAATTGACAATATGTTGTTGGGGTGGACTGATGTGGCATTGAACGGGTGACTCTATCACAATGTCTCGAGTGAATGGCGTGGTGTGAATGGGGACTCTGCCATCACAGGTTTCTTATTCTGCGTATGAAACGTCGACAGTGGGTTTACACACAAGTTTTGAAAGGTCATACCATATCTTGGGTATGCATCGTTGCGAGGTACTTACAAGGGGAGAATTGACGATATGTTGTTGGGGTGGACTGATGTGGCATTGAACGGGTGACTCTATTGCAATGTCTCGAGTGAATGGCGACTGTGCCGTCTCATGATGCTTAGCCTACATACAATCGCCGACATAAGGTTGCCACAAATTGAAGATGTTTATATCATAGAATACGTAGGTCCTTAATATATAGAATCGGTGCGAGATACTTACAGGGGGAGAATAATTGAAGACATGTTGTCGGGTGGCCGTGAAAGCGCACGGTCTTCTAACATATGTCCTTCCAAGCGGACCTTCTCCAGCATGGCCTTATAATCCATGTCCGGCCGCTCATGTAGCATCTTACTGTCCATATCCGCACGTGCCTGCAACACATAGGCATCCATCCTGACTCGCTCTGTCTGTATAATACTGTCCACAAGCTTCCGGTCCTTCTGCAACGTTTGATGCATTTCCTTGTAGCCTAAGACAAACTTTTTTTCCATGTACTCACAGTCCCTCTTATACTTTTCTTCAATCTCAAGACGCATCTTCGCCATCTTACGGGAAAACTCCTCACGCTCCTCCTTTATCATCCTATCCACGTATGAACGTTCTTTTTTCAGTTTCTTATCTACCTCAGCGCGATCCTTTTGCACCTTCAAGTCGATCTCCCGACGCGCTTCATGCAAAGACTTGTCGTACTCCGCACGGTTGTTATGCGCCTCTGAGACCATGGTCCCTACAGCAACACATATACCCATAGTATGAAAACTGTATCCACACCCTCATCCAACTAATTCGAAACAATACGACCGTGAAAAAATATTCATAATCAGTTCATACGATCAACTAGTACAAACTATCAATCAAAAAGCTCTTGCATGACATCCTGTACTCGAATCACACCAGAACTACTCAACTATGGCAAAAGCTGGATTTTCTAATCTCTTCGGAAATTACTTGTTGGTCGAATCAATGGAAAAATAATCAGCACTGCAATCGAAGATGAGAGAAGCCGTGGAGGAGACCTTTTTAATCCGACGTCGGCGTGGTCGCTTGAGAAGCGATGGCGCAATCCCGGCGATGGCTATGTGAGGAGAAACAAGGTAGATGGGGGTGGTTAGGATAGGGTAGATATGCGGTCGAATGGGAAGGTATATATCCGTGATTGTAGGGTTAATTAGTTATTTTGAAGTAATGCGCTTCGATGCAAGTTTTTTTTAACGAGCGCGATCTTTTCGGGGCTTTGAAAACATGTGCACTGACCGCGGGTCGAACCACATATCACACAAGCCCGAGCCATCACCGTGCCCGTGCCAACCCGCCGCCCACCATTCTAACTTATTGATCTCTAAAAAAGGAAGAGCAATAAATTCAGTCCAAGAATTTCCAGATATAATTGTCAACCCATTTTCATTCGTAATTACGAGATATATTTGGCGCAATTAGTGGCTAACTGGGTTCTTTTTTTTTGAGGAATAGTGGCAACTTGGTTTGATACATGCCAAACGTTACATTCAGATTAGTTGCATTATTTCGTTCATTTTTTACCAAAAAAATCTATACAAAGTGTTAATTGGACAATGTGAACAATGTGGCACGAAGGTTGTCGGCCCAGCCAGTGGATGGAACGGATGGTACATGTACACGCAAGTATGATCTCTGACACGCGCATTTCGGGTCCCTGTACATGTACATGTAAACCAACCCAACATTGATCCGGTTCAGTGGATGCATGCATGCTCTATGTGGCACGAAGTATGTCGGCCGAGCCAGTCGACGGACCAGATCGATGCTACAGGAGGGACTCCATTGTAGACCAACGCTCCATCAATGTCCGGTGTGTGTGC
>NW_021240615.1:0-1017 GCF_002162155.2 Triticum dicoccoides | reverse complement strand
GTTCGTTTCACCACACGGAAGGGGCCGGTGTGTGGACGTTTAGCAGTACGTCCACACGCTAGTTTTCACTCACGCACAAGGGCTGATGTGTGGGCATTTGCCATCTCGCCCACATGTCCGTCTCCTCTCCCACACCCAAGCTGCCAGTTGCCATGCGTTTTGCAGTGTACATGACAACTGGCCTAGTGTGCTTGTAAGAAGATGGCAACTCTCTATTTTTTGCCCAAACATGTCAGTTGCTATGTGTTTTGCAGGGTACACGGCAACTTCCGTAGTGTTCTTGTAAGCAGATAGCAACTCTATTTTACCTGAATATGTTGTTTTGCCATGTCTCTTTGTAGCGCTACATGACAATTGCCTAATGTTAGTAGGTGGCAACTCCTATGGTTTTTAAATCATGGCAACTATAGTAAACCAGACTATACATGACAACTGCTTAGTGTTAGTAGATGGCAACCTCTAAAGTCTTCAAATCATGGCAACTATAGTAAACCAAACCATGCATGGCAACAGATGCAGTTGTCCAAAATGGCATCTGGCACTTGACCTGATATGGCAACTATAGTTATCCGACATGGCAACTGCAGTTAAACGGACATTGAAGAGGGTCCGGACCATGTGTCAGGACCCCGACTCAATGCCACATCGATCTAGCATGTAACACCTCATATCACTTTGCGGCCTCACGCACGGTATTCCCACGGGTGTCGCCCTACCTTTACCCGGGATCGTTTGCGCCTTTTGGCACACGTATATGACAGTGTCGCTAGCATCTATATGATAAGGAGCCCGGGCTGACATGGCTAGTCGTAAACCCAAAGTGGCACAGACTTACAGGGACAGGCATCCATGACCCAGCATCGAACGTGTCGGTCATCAGCGAGTGAATCCAGGCTGTAGCACTGGGCTAGCAGGACTCCGGTGAACCGGGCTGTAGCGGGCTAACAGGACTCCGGTATTCATCGCGTGACATTTCCCCGGAGGGACAGACACAGGAACGAGGAAGGACACATGCCG
>NW_021240614.1:0-1202 GCF_002162155.2 Triticum dicoccoides | reverse complement strand
CACCATATTACCCCTTTTCCTACCTATGAGCTTAAATAGTCTTGATCTCGCGGGTGTGAGATTGCTGAGTCCTCGTGACTCACAGATTCTACCAAAACAGATGCAGGTGCCGAGGATACCAGCGCAGATGGCGCAACCGAGCTCAAGTGGGAGTTTGACGAGGACCTTGGATGTTACTATGTATCGTTTCTAGATGATCAGTAGTGGAGCCCAGTCGGGACGATCGGGGATCTAGCATTTGGGGTTGTCTTCTTTTCATTTGGATTTGACCATAGCCGGTCTATGAGTGTATTTTGAATGATGTATGATCTTAATTATGTATTGTGTGAAGTGGCGATTGTAAGCCAACTCTCTTTATCCCATTCTTGTTCATTACATGGGATTGTATGAAGATGACCCTTCTTGCGACAAAACCACCATGCGGTTATGCGTCTAAGTCGTGCTTCGACACGTGGGAGATATAGCCGCATCGTGGGTGTTACAGTTCTATAGCTATACTTACATCAATGCCATTTATAATGCTTCATTATCAGTTTGATTGACCTCTATTTCTCGTAAAGTGCTTGTGACAGGAAGAAGGGAATGATTTCTGTGGATACTACGTGTGCGAGTTCATCCACACCGCGACTTTGAAAAACAAGCGGGGCTACTCTCAAAGACAATATGAAGTGCGTAAGCAATAATATTCACAATTTCATTTTATTACACCATCATTTCTGTTGAGTTTCATTCATATATATGTATTAATTAACCCCCTTCTTCAAATTAGACGTGGCAGATGCGGAATGAACTCCTAGAACCAGATCGTATGAAAGCAATTCAAGAGGAATTGGCGGGATTCTTTCTTGACCACGTCATCAATAAAGCCGGAGAATACCATGTGCAAATTGATTTCAATTGCTAGGGGATTGTAATTAAGAGATCTTATACAAATTGTACATGTATGTAGCTAGTAGCGTCGGATACATGATATACGAAAACTTGTTGTTCGACCAATCTCTCGGAGAAGGAGAGGTCGATCGATCACTTCTCTCGGTATGCATGACGAACTTCTGTACTCAATGGTTCTCTCGATCACTTATGTATATATAGTATGTAGCGACCAAGCATGGACATAAGAGAGGACACTTCTCTCTATTAATTAGCTAGCTAACACAATATATGAAACACCTAAATTAACCCCCCAAAACCCCCAACCCCCC
>NW_021240613.1:0-1775 GCF_002162155.2 Triticum dicoccoides | reverse complement strand
AAATGTCTCCTAGTGTTTCCACCGAGCCATGGTAGCTTGCTACTGCTCCGGAACACTTAGGCTGGCCGGCATGTGTCCTTCTTCGTTCCTGTGTCTGTCCCTTCGGGGAAATGTCACGCGATGAATACCGGAGTCCTGTTAGCCCGCTACAGCCCGGTTCACCGGAGTCCTGCTAGCCCAGTGCTACAGCCTGGATTCACTCGCTGATGACCGACACGTTCGATGCTGGGTCATGGATGCCTGTCCCTGTAAGTCTGTGCCACTTTGGGTTTACGACTAGCCATGTCAGCCCCGGGCTCCTTATCATATGGATGCTAGCGACACTGTCATATACGTGTGCCAAAAGGCGCAAACGGTCCCGGGCAAAGGTAAGGCGACACCCGTGGGAATACCGTGCGTGAGGCCGCAAAGTGATATGAGGTGTTACATGCTAGATCGATGTGGCATTGATTCGGGGTCCTGACAGTGTTGGTATCAGAGCTTGACTGCTTGTAGGATTACCAAGCCAAACTGGTCGAAGTTGAGTCTAGAAATGCTTTAGTTATATGTAAGGGAATTGATTGTGGGATGGAACGTAAGGCTCTTTTTACTCCTTGTACCTCATGGCCTTCTGATCTGAGTCATCATCTTATCTTTCCTACGGGGATTAAGAGCTAGGCTATCTCTTCTTTCTATCAGGATCACGTGTTACTAATCTGCAGACTTGTAGGATTGATGGTTCTAAGCTTGAGTTCAGTTTCTACTTCCGTATGTTAATTGTTGATCTCGAAACCTTGATATTGTGCTTCTGAGTGGCTATGCCACCATTTTGTAGCATGTCTCCAATCCTTTGAGCATTTACAGCCGTTATGCTATCGGAGTCATCCCAGGTTTCTAAATAGTCCGATGCATTTGCAAATCCCTTCCTTCTGTTTTCGATGTGCCTTTGGTCAGATTAATCACACAAATTAGTGAGTTGAGGTACTTTATTGCCTCGACATATATGTTGGAATAATTATTATGACCCTAGGTGTTTTAGGGACTCACCTAGTAATCTAGCAACGTTTTGTGTTCCCAGTGTGAAGATTCTGGCCTTTATTATCGAAAGCATCCTGTGATGCCATTTAGTTAGTAGGCATTCTATTCCTGGGTTCTTGAACCCGAGATTCACTCTACTTACATCATGTTGATAGTGTTGCTAGTGCCTTTAGGATATTAGTAACCTTTGCATTAGTCCTCAATGTTCGTGGTATTCCTTCTTCCAAATACTATGAACCGCTTATGGCAGATGTTCCTCGCTGATCGAAAGATCACAATCAGAGTGCTCTCGATGGGTTCTCGATTCTACATTGTGACTCTGCCAGTTCTACCTTTCTGCTTGGGTTATCCGGAAGAAATATGTTGAATTCGTTCGACATGCTAAACCATGCATCCACAACTCAGAAAATCGTATGTTCCTTTGAGTTGTCCCTCTTTAGTTGTCTTCTGACCCTCGTCTATCAATTGATAGTCAAGGTTATGTGTGCATTCGTTCATCGACGCCTATTACTCTTGTGGTCCGTCAAGCCATTCCATTCAGAATGACTAGGAGAAACAAACTCCAGTACCTCTTCCATATCCAGGATTGGGTCAAAGAAGTTGTGCTTCGCAGATCAAATGCCAATCCAGCTTTTGCTCTGTTCTACCTTGGAGTATTACCATCTTTTATATCGGGATTGTTATAGGAATTGCACACCATCCTATGAACTCTTGGTACAGTGATACTTCTTGCCATCATTGTTCATTCCTCGGTTCCT
>NW_021240612.1:0-911 GCF_002162155.2 Triticum dicoccoides | reverse complement strand
TTTGTTCCCTTGCCCTTCTTGAAACTAGTGGTTTCACCAACCATCAACAATTGATGCTCCTTCTTGATTTCTACTTTCGCGGTGTCAAACATCATGAATATTTCAAGGATCATCATATCTATCCCTGATATGTTATAGTTAATCACGAAGCTCTAGCAGCTTGGTGGCAATGACTTTGGGGAAACATCACTATCTCATCTGGAGGATCAACCCCCACTCGATTCAAGTGATTGTTGTGCTCAGACAATCTGAGCACAAGCTCAACGATTGAGCTTTTCTCCCTTAGTTTGCAGGCTAAGAAAATCGTCGGAGGTCTTATACCTCTTGACGTGGGCACGAGCCTGAAATCCCAATTTCAGCCCTCGAAACATCTCATATGTTCCGCGACATTTTGAAAACATCTTTGGTGCCTCTACTTAAACCATTTAATTGAACTATCACGTAGTTATCAAAACGTGTATGTCCGATGTTCGCAACATCGACAAACGACGTTGGTGTTCAGCACACTGAGCGGTGCATTAAGGACATAAGCTTTCTACTGATCGCATAATCGCTACTATCAACTTTCAACTATATTTTCTCTAGGAACATATCTAAACAGTGGAACTAAAGCGCGAGCTTACGACATAATTTGCAAAAGGTCTTTTGACTATGTTTAGGATAATTAAGTTCATCTTATGAACTCCCACTTAGATAGACATCCCTCTGGTCATCTAAGTGATCACATGATCCGAGTCAACTAGGCCGTGTCCGATCATCACGTGAGACGGACTAGTCATCATCGGTGAACATCTTCATGTTGATCGTATCTACCATACGACTCATGCTCGACCTTTCGGTCTCCGTGTTCTGAGGCCATGTCTGCACATGCTAGGCTCGTCAAGTTAACCCTAAGTGTTTTCGCTGTGTAA
>NW_021240611.1:0-1164 GCF_002162155.2 Triticum dicoccoides | reverse complement strand
CTTAATTGGACTTTCACAAAGCACATACCTTGACAAAATTTTGAAGAAGTTCAAAATGGATCAAGCGAAGAAAGGGTTCTTGCCTGTGTTACAAGGTGTGAAATTGAGTAAGACTCAATGCCCGACCACTGCAGAAGATAGAGAGAATATGAAAGATGTTCCCTATGCATCAGCCATAGGCTCTATCATGTATGCAATGCTGTGTACCAGACCTGATGTGTGCCTTGCTATAAGTTTAGCAGGGAGGTACCAAAGTAATCCAGGAATGGATCACTGGACAGCGGTCAAGAACATCCTGAAATACCTGAAAAGGACTAAGGATATGTTTCTCGTATATGGAAGTGACAAAGAGCTCATCGTAAAAGGTTACGTTGATGCAAGCTTTGACACTGATCCGGACGATTCTAAATCGCAAACCGGATACGTGTTTACATTAAACGGTGGAGCTGTCAGTTGGTGCAGTTGTAAACAAAGCGTCGTAGCGGGATCTACATGTGAAGCGGAATACATAGCTGCTTCGGAAGCAGCAAATGAAGGAGTCTGGATGAAGGAGTTCATATCCGATCTAGGTGTAATACCTAGTGCATCGGGTCCAATGAAAATCTTTTGTGACAATACTGGTGCAATTGCCTTGGCAAAGGAATCCAGATTTCACAAAAGGACCAAACAGATCAAGAGACGCTTCAACTCCATCCGGGATCTAGTTCAGGTGGGAGACATAGAGATTTGCAAGATACATACGGATTTGAATGTTGCAGACCCGTTGACTAAGCCTCTTCCACGAGCAAAACATGATCAGCACCAAAGCTCCATGGGTGTTAGATTCATTACAGTGTAATCTAGATTATTGACTCTAGTGCAAGTGGGAGACTGAAGGAAATATGCCCTAGAGGCAATAATAAAGTTATTATTTATTTCCTTATAATCATGATAAATGTTTATTATTCATGCTAGAATTGTATTTACCGGAAACATAATACATGTGTGAATACATAGACAAACAGAGTGTCACTAGTATGCCTCTACTTGACTAGCTCGTTAATCAAAGATGGTTATGTTTCCTAACCATGAACAATGAGTTGTTATTTGATTAACGAGGTCACATCATTAGTAGAATGATCTGATTGACATGACCCATTCCATTAGCTTAGCACCCGATCGTTT
>NW_021240610.1:0-1976 GCF_002162155.2 Triticum dicoccoides | reverse complement strand
TCACCATTTTAGTGATAGATTCTTAGTATGTCAAAGAATGATAAAAGAGATAAGAAGTTTGGTCAAGACAACACAAGAACTCGGGCAGCTCAAAGAAGAGTCTAACCAATAGGCCTGCTTCGAGCGTGGGAAAACAATCACTCCATTGTGGAATGTTTAGAACAAAGATGAGGGCAAGAGTCAGAAGAAGATAAATCACCATGGCAAGACAATTCCACATGAAGTACATCTAACAACTAGTATTTTAGGGATGCCAGGGTGGGAAATATCTTGCACATCCAATTCCTAAACTCCCTCATTTTCTTTATCTCCTCTGCTCTTCCAATGAGATATTCAGATAGCAATCAAGCCAAGGATTACCTTGAGGCTAAAGATCAAGACATGTTGCCATTGTCTCCTAGAGAGTTAGTAAACACATGGTTCTTGCCACACTAGAACCTGTCATGAGTCACAAATCAATTCATTTTCTTTTTCTATCTTCCCAAGTAGTACCAAATTATCCAACCAAGAAAAAATCATACTAATCTATGGTCTAGAAATGTTGTAAGATATGCAACACCTATGCAAGCAAGTAAAAATGTTATGTGTTATTTTGGTCAAGTTAGAATAGAAACAAGATCTCAAGCTCATGGTGCCTTTTCCTTTCCTCGACTGTAATCTCACTAATATATATTTAATTTCAATTAGACATGTGTAATTATTACCCCTTCATCCCATATTAAAGGGTGTTATTTCGTTGGTTTCCTTCCTGTTCAAAAACAAAACAAAACAAGGTGTCCTATCTCCACCGATCCACTTCTCCTCGACATGCTCCACTATCCTGTGTGCTTGAGTCGTCCTCGCCTTGGCACCACCCTTTGAATAGTTGGCAGCACTCTTTGAATAGCACCTCACTGACTTTGCCATTAACCTTTCCCTGTTAATTGTTACATGGTGTTGATTGTTGATGGCCATGCATGCGAGCAATTCCCACTGATTCCTGCACAAAGTGCATGCTAATTGATGGTGACCATGCAACATGCTATAGCCCACTGTTAATTTTGGCACAACATCTGCGGCCTGAGGCGTGTGGGAGTGAGCACAAGGACTAATTAGTGGTGTCACTAGTCTTAGAAAAAAAATCGATACGCCCTCTAATATGGAACATATGAAGAAGGTGTTGTATTTGGCATTCAAGCATTGGTTTTCCTTTTGGATCTTGCTTGATGAAAAGAGAAAATTTCATCGTTATGGGGATAGATCATTGCAATTGCTGGTCTTCGGCAAGGAATGCCTAGTAAGCGCGAGTCATCAGCTCGCGTTGACTACGTCCCTACCCTTTGTACACACCGCACGTCGCTCCTAGTGATTGAATGGTCCGATGAAGTGTTCGGATCGCAGTGAAGGGGGTGGTTCGCTGCCCCCAACGTCGAGAGAAGCCCATTGAACCTTATCATTTAGAGGAAGGAGAAGTAGTAACAAGGTTTCCATAGGTATTGTTGTGACCCTGACCAAAACAGACCGCACACGCGTCATCCAATCCGCCGACGACGACGCTCGGCCAAGTCCTCGACCACCTCCCCTCCTCGGAGTGGAGGCTCAAGGTAAAAGAACCCTCGGAGCCGAAAGCGTCAAGGAACATTGTGCCCCCTGGAGGTGTCATTGGTCTTAGAAAAAAAAACGATATGCCCTCTAATATGGAACATATGGAAAAGGTGTTGTATTTGGCATTCAAGCATTGAGTTTCATTTTGGATCTTGCTTGATGAGAAGAGGAATACCAAAGATTAGGAATAACAACAAATGTACACATAAAGAACAATTTAGGAGCACTATACTAACTCATTTGAGCACTAGCAACCAAGTAAACCTCAACACGTGATAGATGCAACACCTGAGCTCATATTCTGAGATACATGCATATTTGTCCGTCAACTAATTAATTACGAAAATGAATGTATTCGTGTGCCAAATGGTCACCAATGCACGCGCGCGCGC
>NW_021240609.1:0-773 GCF_002162155.2 Triticum dicoccoides | reverse complement strand
AGCGTCGCCGAACATGCAGCAGTGGCAGTCACCGTATTGCATTTGTCGAGCTCGTCGGTATAGGCTCCTCCTCCTCTGCCTCTTACTGAGCGCACTTGACAAAGGAGAGGTTGCCAGAAGTAGTACAAAGCCCCTCCGTAGTAGTAGTAGTTATATTCAGGGGCTATTTTGTTCAGTTCATCTGACTATATATGTGGTGGAACTGTACAACGTACTTAAAATTAGTTAGTATATAAGGTAGAACTAGTTATTTCAGTACGTGGTTGGCAACAATTGTGGAAAAGTTTGGTCGGTTCAGCTGTCGAGTTGAATTGTTTGTATGAATTAAACACGACTGCTTTATCTATAAATGAAATCTATGCTTAATTATTGAATTTTAGTTGCAAAAATTAGATAGTGCTAGTGATTTTTAGCTGCATATTTTGACAAATCGTAGTGTTACAAGGTTGACAAATGGCAATGTTACTAGATCAACAAATGTTAATCTTTCAAGTTTGACAAATGGCAACATACCCAATATGACAGATGCAAATCTTACCAAATTGTTTGTAAGTGGTTGCACATGGGTCATCCAAAACAACCGTTTGCGTTGAAGAGATGCACAAATCCTACTCTCGCTTTGCATACGGGTGTTCTATCTAAAACGTTTGTGATCAACAACTGCACAAATCCTGCTCGGCACATTTTCCCTTGGCTTCCTGGGGAAGCTGTCGGTTTGCATACGGGTGTCCTAACTATTTCCGGCGGTGGCGGAGGCGGCGTGTCGTGCCGTC
>NW_021240608.1:0-401 GCF_002162155.2 Triticum dicoccoides | reverse complement strand
CATCTAATTTCTATGATCAAGAATTGTGCTGCTGGAATGACACCATTTGCTGAAATAATAAGAGACAGTCTTGGATTAGAGGACATGATGGCAGAGAATGGAGATGTTGTTAACCAGGTTCAGACACAAGTTGGTATTCAGTTTGCACCAAACAGAGTGGATAGTGTTGTTGGCAACGACGAAACAACTCGGCTAACGAGTCTGGTAATAGGCTGTCAGGATTATTACCTCTGGCTAAGAGGAAGGACATGGGAAGGCCTACGACAAGCAGAGAGAAGGCGTTTTATGAAGGTTTGAGTAAGAGGACAAGATTTTGCACGATTTTTCGGCGGCAAGGCCACAAATGTACAACTTTGCCCTGATCGCGGGGATGTCCCAAAGCAGGTGAGGAAACCTGCACG
>NW_021240607.1:0-965 GCF_002162155.2 Triticum dicoccoides | reverse complement strand
TTGCGCTCGACGTATCAGTCAGATTCCAGTGGACATAATTCGTCTTCAGTATTTACTTTTTCCTTATAGAACTGTATTTTACCTTTTCGGTGGTTTCACATACACACCTCGGCGCTAATCGCCAGGGGCTCGATACGGCAACATATTAAATTGCGAACAAGTCCGAACAACTCTACAGCATACTTCGGCACGAGTTTTAGCATTATATGCATCAACTCTGAATCATGTCTTTGGCCAATAGTTGGGTTGCCCGGCTCCTGTGCTTAGTACCTTACGTTCCACTCTATCGGCTAGGGTAGTAAAGGGAGAACTACTGCGATTGTGTTTCCGGTTCACCTGGTTAAGCACCTCAGTAGAGAAAGCTGAAAACTGACTGTCATGATATGGCGAGAGTTGGTCAACCACTCAGCGACTTATTAAAAACTTTTGCTATTTCTTCTGTATAACACGAAGGACCGTTTTCTAGTCACCTATGTAGCGCAGCCGTATTCGGATAACCGCGTACATACAAGGGGCTATATCATAGACTCACCGTCAAACTCCTATGGCTAAGTGAAGGTGTTAAAGCCCTATAGTCCGGTTGCCTAGTTCTCCACACTGACACCTCCTTCACGGACCAAGACGTTGGGTCAAGTGTAGTCAGTTGCTATTTTGAACACCCCCGCATTATATGCGAGGGGGATGAAGCCGACGACTGGCAAACCTTCAGATTATAAAAACGCTGACTCAACACTGACACCTCCTTCAGATTATTTCTAGACTCAACTTCGACCAGTTTGGCTTGGTAATCCTACACGCAGTCAAGCTCTGATACCAACGCTGTCAGGACCCCGACTCAATGCCACATCGATCTAGCATGTAACACCTCATATCACCTTGCGGCCTCACGCACGGTATCCCCACGGGTGTCGCCTTACCTTAGCCCGGGACCGTTTGCGCCTTTTGGCACACGTATATGACAGTGT
>NW_021240606.1:0-385 GCF_002162155.2 Triticum dicoccoides | reverse complement strand
TACAGAGGGAGTGATCTAAACACTCTTATATTGGTTTACAGAGGGAGTAGTATATAAGGATGCCCATCATCTTGTGGAAAAATGTACTAGCTACCAATAATGAACTATTCACGTTGAACAATTTAAATTTGAACAATTGTGAATAATGATTCAGCTTACACATCCTATAAACAAAATGGTCAACTCCATGATGTATCCATCAACTACCTAAATTTTAACATGGAAACCTTCCATAATATATAGACGGGAAAAGAGATAGCAAAATGGATCATGCTTGAGATAGAGATTCTTACTGCAAATCTTAACAGAAGACATGACTTGCCAACACCCGAGTCTCCAATAAGCAATAGCTTGAAGAGGTAATCACTGCATGGTCAAATAAGAG
>NW_021240605.1:0-406 GCF_002162155.2 Triticum dicoccoides | reverse complement strand
TATCGTCGGGTACGGTATAGCCGGATCGTCAAGGTCAAAATCCACCAAATCGGTAGTTATCCCCACTCCCATCAAAAGATCGGGCCACCGTCACATCAAGTAGTTTCAGGATGGGTGACCGACCGGGAAGTTTCTCCTGGGTGCGCACAAGTGAGGACAAAGTGCGTAGAAAAGACTAGTATTGATCTGTGGGGCCAGTCTAGATCCCACCAGGAGTAACGACCACTGGCGGGTGTGTCCGAGGCGTTACAAGTTGGTATCAGAGCCGACCCTTGCGGCTACACGTATGTTTGCGGACAGGTGCACGGTCATGTTATGCATGACATTTGTGACCCGTCGTGGCACACGACATGACACATGTGCCGGACTAGAAGCACAGACGTGTGTGCCAAGAGAGAACGTTCCT
>NW_021240604.1:0-753 GCF_002162155.2 Triticum dicoccoides | reverse complement strand
TTTAGCCCGGTTTACATTATAAAGACAAAATACCTTAGGGAGTGTTCGGTGTCGCGAGTTCGGCCTTATATGCATCAGCTCTATAAGTGCATCTAGTGCCACCCCTAGTTGGTTTTGGAGTATTGACGACAAACCTAGTTGAGGGACTAATGTGTTTGTGAGAATTGCAGGATAACACAGGTAGAAGTCCCTCATTGATTCGGTTTTCCTTCCAGAGATAACCCCTAAAAATGTATGAAGACATTGAAGTCAAAGGTGGTATATGAAGATATTCACATTGAAGACTATGACAAGAGAAGACACGATATGAAGCCTATGGAGCTTGAAGACTTAGATCTTTCGTAGTTCTTTTTCTTTTGTGTTGAGTCATAGGAACCACCGTACTGTTAAGTGGGGTCCAAGAGAACCAGTCAGAATGACTGAAGTGATGCCTAAACCAAAAACCTATGTCTTCGAGTGAAGACTATGAGAGCGAATCTTGTCCAGAGTCGGACAAGTCAGCTTTGCTTGTAGCCCAAGTAAAGTTGCCGTGTGAGTTTGAAATCTGACCGTTGGAACACGTGTCAGTTCCTTAGTGACCCAGGGTCATTTCGGACAAATTAGGTCGGGTTGCCCAGTGGCTATAAATAGCCCACCCCCTACAACCATAAATGGTGGCAGCTCAGATTCAGAGTACGGATTTTGTCGTTTGAGAGCAACCCACCTCGAAGCCTTTGAGAGAGAATTCCTTGCGAGGATAAAGCCCTAACCACC
>NW_021240603.1:0-1295 GCF_002162155.2 Triticum dicoccoides | reverse complement strand
GGAAATTCAACTTGTTTCAATAGTTGAGAATGTAGCCAGGATAACTATTGGAATTTCTAGTGCTTTATCTGTTTTTTCCTGTTTAGATTCCTTCTGCTGTCTGTGAGCTTTAAATTTGCTTTTATTCTGCCCTCATTTAGTTGCTGTTTTACATACTCAGGTCTGCGTCTGTCATTGTGCAATCACCGCGTGATCATCGTCGTATTCTTGCTCTGAAGAACTACATCAAGAGAGCCAATTTATTGCGGCTGGTGAAGAGGGAAAGACTGGTTGAGCAGCGGGAAGATCGTGTCGAAAGGCATGATCAAAGAGTTGAAAAGCGGGAAATTCGTGCTGATGAGAAAGAGTTGATGAATCACACCATTGCCAACGGTCTTGAGCAAGAAAGGAAAAAACTCGAGAAAGACAAGCAGGAAGCTTCCGTTGCTCTGCAACAAGATAGAATGAAGTTTGAGGAAGAAAGGAAGTCTGCTTTGCTGGCTCTGGAAGAAGGAAGGAGAAAGCTTGATGAGTACAAGTTGCAAGTTTCTCAGCAAGCAGTCGCGCATGTAAAGGGAGATGCTTCTGTTGACGAGAAGGATAAGGGGCAAGTTTCTCTTGTTGTGAGCTCTGTTCAAACTGCTGACACTCGCCTTGGGGTAATTCTTTCCTCTGAAATTTTTATATGTACTCTCCTAGCAAGTTGCTTTGATTGTGTGCATGGTATGGATCAGCTAGCTTCATGGTAGATATATCTTCCATTTTCATGTACTGTTTCCACTACGCTCTAGGAATCATACTTGATTATTGAGGCCTTTGAACTTCCTCATGATTGGATATTGCTCAGTTTAAGTTTGAAAAAGTGGCTAGTTAGGGTAATGTGATCGTAATAGTTTCATAGTTGCCATGTTTGAGGTTCTCATTTGATTTTGCTGTTGGCTTATTTAGGGGAGGAAATTCTATGAGACCAGGTCTCACGGTTTAGGTTGGTGTTTTGTTGCATTTGAGTTACTACTGATTGTCTTTTCCTGTTTCAGCTTGTGGAGAAACTTATCGACATCCCAAAGAGGACACAGGCAATGGGGAAAAGCATCTGCGAGAACTCTGAGATCGTGAAGAAGTTTATCCGTCCAAATGCATCGAAGATAAAGAAGGTTCTTAGTGCTGCAACGACCACAAGTATCATTACGGCGCTGCGAGTGGAAATCGGCCAACTGATTGGGCTCCCGTCGGGAGGCTCGAACGGAGACTCAAAGGTCCCTTTTGTGAATGGTACTGGAAATGGAGCTTCCTCTACGGTGGCTGGTGCTGAGGCT
>NW_021240602.1:0-802 GCF_002162155.2 Triticum dicoccoides | reverse complement strand
GCCATATGGTGTACTGCTGGCTTGGTCTTTCAATTTTGAAGGCAAAAGAGGCCTTTGTCTTGTTGGATAGCTTAACTGACCATGACATCTCCTCGTTAAGCTTAAGCTCGAGCGGCTCAATACGAAGCATGTCATCGTCCAGATAGGCGCTTTCCTGCGAGAAAAGAGAGAGATGCGTAATCGGAAATTACACTTTTTTTGGAAAATATGTATAATTTAGGCTACTAGGACAGTTGTCAGACGCAAATTTGGGATTATGCTAACCTAGCAGGGTTAGGATTAGCTAACCAATGTATTTTAATCTAGAACAAAATTAACACAGCCTGAGAGTTGAATAGTTGACTATCCCACACTTCATTAGCTCTCTGATCTCAATAACACTGTTATCTCCTTTGATTTCAAATGATGCATTCCTTTCCACAGTTTTGATTACAAGGTATCTTAAACTAGCTATAGCTTACCTGGCCAGTGTGCCCATCCATACTTTCAGATTCACCCAGAATGTTTATTATCTCCAATATGGAAGGTCTATGTCCTGATTCTTGTTGCCTGCAGCGTACCGATATTTCAATGCATCTAGTTACTTGCCGGTATTCTAGTAACGTCGTTGGTTTATTCCACCTGTGTCTCCACCTTCGAAGTACCTACATTTAACAAAAGGCTAATTATTTATGATAATCCCAGAATCTTACAGTACCATTTTCTAGTTCAAGGCCAGACATTAGACGCATAGTGTGTGTTCGCCACAGCGCCTTAAACTAATCCATCCATCCACACACGTGTGATATGTATGAAAAAAAAA
>NW_021240601.1:0-389 GCF_002162155.2 Triticum dicoccoides | reverse complement strand
GTGGTTAATGGCGGAAGCGGGTTGTGAATAATCAGTGTATATGGGACTCCATTTCCCACGGGAACAGCTGACTAGGTTAACTCCTATCTTCGCGAGGCTGCTATCACCGTTGCTTAGGTTCCGGGGCTGTCATCACGTCACTCCTCTCCATGCAAGAAATCTGGCCAAGATAATAGCCAGGGACAAGCCAGTGAGTACTTTGAATGTACTCGCAAACATTATGAACGCGGGTATAATATAATAATGATGTGCTGAAAATATTTTATACTCATGACATCGGTCACAAGAGATAAATATAACTCTGATGCGTGTAAGCATGTTATATATATGAATATGCAATAGTATAGAAGTATAAAAACTATATTATGAAATAAATAACAAGCATGCCA
>NW_021240600.1:0-811 GCF_002162155.2 Triticum dicoccoides | reverse complement strand
TGATAATCTCGAGATACCAGGGGTAACACTCGACGTCATATCAAAGTAGAGTTTGGACTAGGGTATTGCTTTGCAGAAGACAAGTGATCAAACTTGCACGAGAAATGGAATCAAGGAGAAACATGGTCGGAACCACGTCCACAGATACAAGATGATCTTATAATAAGGGGATAATTATTTTAAAAGAAGCCTCCATGATCAGGTATACATCATGTCCATGGGCATGAACACAGGGTTCAAGGTCGACTCCCACTTGTTCAACGCATAACCTTTCATTCACCTCTCGTATTTCGAAAATGACATTAGTTGTTAAAGGTTTTTACCTGGTGCAATACCAGATAAGTATGACCCGTGAAATCTTTCGGGTTCACACAGATTAAGGAAGGCATAGGTTCAACCCATCGGGGCATCTTAGGAGTATATACCAAACATTTTGAGAATAAATAACGCAAACTCGATAGTAGAGTATGCTTGAGACAACAAAGGATACGATTTACCAAAGGCATTATGTATCCGAGGAAAGGCTCACAAGCTTATTGAATATGAAGGACGTTGTCGGATAAAATCCGACAAAAGGTTCTGGTGGTCCACAAGGGATCTGATGTGAGCATCGGTACTCAACCAGAGGAAGAAAGAATGCAAGGAGGTCAGATTATAGAAACAACTGTCTAACTCAAAGCTCAATTGCAAAGGAATTATGATTTCCAAATCCAGGGATCAGAAGCAACGCTCTGATCAAGGATGGATAAGTTGAGTAGGCTTAGGGGTACAATCGATGGCAATTTGATTGGTCGAGATCCAGCTCATGTTC
>NW_021240599.1:0-405 GCF_002162155.2 Triticum dicoccoides | reverse complement strand
AGTGGGCAGACAAACGAGAGGAGACGTGGGAGCCGCGCTAGCAAACCATGGCGGCTAGGGTTCCTGCGGGGGCGCGTGCAGGGGCGTGGATGACGTCGCCGCGGCAATGGATCAGAGGATAGCAGTGAGGGGTTCCCGAGCCCATGAGCGGGTGAGCAGGGGAGCGGAGGACGTCGCGGCGGCTGGGGATCGGAGGAGAGCAGTAAGGCGGAGCCGGGAGGTTGAGCGGCAGCACGGAGGAACTCGCCGCGGGACAAGAACAGAGAAAAGCAGTAAGGGGGAATGGGATGGTGAGCGGTGGCGCAGAAGAGCACTGGATCTAGCCGGAGTCAGAGTTTGTGGCGGCAGCTTTTGTGGCCACGAAGCTCGTGAGAAAGGAATCACCCAATCAGCGCAGAGAGGTTT
>NW_021240598.1:0-407 GCF_002162155.2 Triticum dicoccoides | reverse complement strand
GTTTGGTATTCCTTTTCTGTGAAACTCTAAAACAAGGAAAAAAACAAAAACTGGCACTGGGCTCTAGGTTAGTAGGTTAGTCCCAAAAATAATATAAAATAGCATATTAACGCATATAAAACATCCAAAATAGATAATATAATAGCATGGAACAATCAAAATTATAGATACGTTGGAGATGTATCAAGCATCCCCAAGCTTAATTCTTGCTCATCATGGAGTAGGTAAATGATAAAAACAGAATTTTTGATGTGGAATGCTACCTAACATATTTATCCATGTAATTTCTTTATTGTGGCATGAATGTTCAGATCCGTATGATTCACAAAAAAAGTTTAATGTTGACATAAAAACAATAATACTTCAAGCATACTAACAAGGCAATTATGTCTTCTCAAAATAGCACG
>NW_021240597.1:0-551 GCF_002162155.2 Triticum dicoccoides | reverse complement strand
AAAAAAAAACTTCTAATTGTTCATTCACTTGACATCAACTCCTACATGTCTCTACAGTAATTAAGTTTACTATAGATATAAGATTTAAGAGCCTCACAGAATGAACAACAAAAAAAGTTATACCTTTTTAAAGAGAAAAGGAATAGATGCACACATCACATACCAGTTTTAAAATCTTTTAATCTTGTTCCAAAATTTTCTCATGAAAATATAAAAGCCCAGTCTCCAACTAATATAATAAAATCATGCATAGAGAAAATAGTCACGTGGTTGAGCTTCCGTACATGTTTCGATGATTGCACTTTTGTGCATCTCCTTTGCTTCCGTCATACCATAATGTTGTTGGGAAACGTAGTAATTTCAAAAAAAAATCCTACGCACACGCTGGATCATGGTGATGCATAGCAACGAGAGGGGAGAGTGTCGTCCATGTACCCTCGTAGACCGTTAAGCGGAAGCGTTATGACAACGCGGTTGATGTAGTCGTACGTCTTCACGATCGACCGATCCTCAGTACCGAACGTACGGCACCTCCGCGTTCAGCACACGCT
>NW_021240596.1:0-409 GCF_002162155.2 Triticum dicoccoides | reverse complement strand
TTAGTTAGCCGGGCGGGGCCCGCATGTCAGTGGCCTATTTAATTAGCTAGGTTAATTAACGCTAACTAATCTAACCCTAATCATCCAGGCGCCTGGGCCCACACGTCAGGGGGTCAAACCCCGGGTCAACTCAGTCGAACCTGCCGGCGACTAACCGCCGGCGAGGTCCGAGACGGCGGCGATGCGTGGAATTGCAGCACAGGCCACGGTTCAAGGCGCGGATGGCACCGTTGGAACCCCGAGCCTCGTCCGCGTCGTCTGGAGCTAGTGGGGTCGCCGGAGACGACCTAGATCGACAGCGGCGTCCGCTTCCGCGGCGGCCGGAGTTCGGGCGCGATCGGGGGCGATGCTACGGCGCACCAAAAGAGAAAACGAAGAGTGCTACGTGCTCCTGGGGGTTCACCGAGCA
>NW_021240595.1:0-427 GCF_002162155.2 Triticum dicoccoides | reverse complement strand
ATGGTGGAGGTATTAACACAGATGGGGTTCAACGCACAGTGGACCGACTGGACTTGTGGACTTGTCGCTTCCTCGTCAACGCGGATCATGGTCAATGGGACGCCGGGCAGACCCATCCTAATTCAACAAGGCCTACAACAAGGGGGTCCCCTATCGCCGATGCTCTTCCTACTCATATTGGAGCCCTTGCAGTCATCAAAGACATTATGTCACCACTCGCCCCTGCTGGATGCTCGCAACAGATTTCCATGATTGCGGATGATGTTATGGTGTTCCTCAAGCCTAGTGCACATGACCTTCTAGCTTGTGTGGCCATTCTACATCTCTTTGGAGAGGCCTCAGGCCTGCATGTCAACCTTGAGAAGTGCACAGCCTTACCAATCCGGTGCACCGCCAACCAAATGGTACAAGTGTCACAGAGCTTAAG
>NW_021240594.1:0-483 GCF_002162155.2 Triticum dicoccoides | reverse complement strand
TAATTACCTGCGATCGTGGAGGCTGGCGGTTGGCCTCCTCTGGTTATAAATGCGGGAGGGCGCAGGCCCCCGCTGCCCATCTTCCTCCTTGCTTCTTTTTTCTCCCCACCCCAGCCGCTCGCCGCGTCCTATGGCGCCGCCGAAGAGGTTCTCAGCCGTGGAGAAAGGAAAGGCCCGTCGGGAAGGGCCTGACTCTCCCCCGCCCAAGCGCGGCCGAGGTCGTCCCAGCAAGCATCCTGCGACTCCTGCAGCGGCTCCCCGTGGTCGCGGCGGTGATTTCCTGCGTGGCGACGGGTGTCTGGTGGGTGAGGTAAGGCACGTGGTGGCCTTGCGGCCTCCCAGGCCGCACTTCCACTCGGCTGAGGTGCTGCCGGAGTTTGTCGTGTGGTCGGCGGACCCAACAGGTAGCTGGCTCCAACTTCCCCGCCTTTTTGCAGGCGAACTCCCGGCCGGCGCTCCTGGCGGCATCTGGCTTCAAGAAGA
>NW_021240593.1:0-387 GCF_002162155.2 Triticum dicoccoides | reverse complement strand
TGATAAGAGGATAAAAATATCTATGATATGATCATAGAGATGAATATCTGAGTTACGAGTTTTGGCACACAATTAAGACATTGTGGAAATTGTTTCACAATTAATACCGCCTGGAACACCGTAGTATGATGGTGTGTCCGAACATCATAGTTGCACCCTATTGGATATGATGCATACCATGATGTCTCTTATCGAATTACCACTATTGTCCATGGGTTAGGCATTAGAGACAACCACATTCACTTTAAATAGGGCACCACATAATTCCGTTGAGATGACACCGTATGAATTATGGTTTAGAGAAACCTAAGTTGTCGTTTCTTAAATGTTTGGGGCTGCGACGCTTATGTGAAAAAGTTTCAGGATTGATAAGCTCGAACCCAAAGC
>NW_021240592.1:0-2355 GCF_002162155.2 Triticum dicoccoides | reverse complement strand
AGCGACACCGAGCCGCGGTAGATCCGTGATGCAGAGGAGCCCCAGCCATCCACGAGTTGTGGAGGAGCATGAGAAGAGGAAGCAACATTTGGCGATGGCGGGGGCGGAGTAGTCACTGGGAGGTCTTAAAATCGCTGATCTCCAGGACTAAGGGGTGTAGATGTCGCGTTTCTGTTGTTGCTTGCATACTCGTTAAATCAAGCCATGTGCCCCGTGCATTCTCTTGGTGGAGGTACAAATCAGGCAGCTTGCCGCCGAGGCAGAGCAGTGAGAGGGCCGATCGGCGGATGTGGGGCGAGGCAATAGGGGGAGATGCTTGTTTTCTTTCCATCATTTCTTAGTGGAGGTTTTAACGTACAGATATATGTGAACAAAACAAAAGCACATTTTCACGGGTTGAAATATCTCCAAGTTAGGGTTCCTCTTCTCCTCCCGCGTGTGCGACAGTTAAGGCACTCACCCACCTCAAGCTTTGTTAGTGATCCCATGGATTCACATCCCCTGTACCTCTCGCATAGGCATCCGGGATGTGAAGTGGGATCCCATGCCTCGATTATGGTGAGTATTATAAATTCGCAAGTTTTTGTTGTAAGGGCGGTGTTTTGTTGGATGGCGGCACTTCATCTTTGACTTGGTCTTCCTGGCTATGATTCTCCTCGAGTTTGTTCGTTGTGACATGTTTGACAAAGCTCTAGCATGGATACATGTCGTCTCCTTGGAGCGATGAGGTTAGCGTTTATCGTCGCGTGTGCAGGCCTGCGAGATTTGATGTCGGGCGCTTCATATTGATTCATGTCTTCGATGGTGATGAGTGCAGCTCGGTGGCACTGGTCCTTAAGGCCACAAACACACAGACTTTTTGACTGTCATCGACATGGTCAAGCTAACTCTACAGAGGAGCGACGATAGCAGTGCATCAGCTGCACGTTCTGGCGATGGTGATGGTCGTTTGGTGGTGCCAGTACCTTAATGTGATTTTTATTATTTTTGAGGGGCCTTGTACTTTTTATGCTATATAATAGAACTAGTTTTTTGAAACAAAGGCATATATTTTCAAAAAGCGTCGCTGAGTCCACTGGTGAATAGCGTTTCCTCTTAAAAGAACTGTCGCTTCGTTGCAAAAAAGATGACCGTGGGGGAGACTGGAAACTGGAGCAGCGTATATCGACCATGAGAAAGAAAAATCAGCCCGTCACAACCGCCAAGTGGAGGGCCTAAAGGAGGAGTTGGCACGGTGCGGTTTAGTGGGCTGGAAGCTGCCCATGGTGAGGTTACAATGCACACTGAACGGTACAATCGCTGTTATGTTGTTGTTACTGTAGGTACCTTGATCTGCCGTCCATTGTAATGGGAAGGTTCTCCTTTCTCCACTCTTGTACGTGGGATGATGACTCCATCCACCGTGATTGATTGCTGCCGCGGCGAGAGCTGGCTGCGGCAGAGCAGGCACGTCCGGTGCATCTGTATCCACACGTCGAACAGTTGGTCTTGCCATCCTGCATGTCCTCCAGCAGAGCAGCTAGCAGCTCCCGCGCGTACCGTTGCTGCCGGCGTTGTTGGCCGCCGGGCTCTGTACGCGTCGATAGGACGCGATCACCGCGTCATTCATCCCACACGTGCACCCACGCACAAGCCGCACTGTTGGCGCAGGAAGCCGCCCAACAATGTCGCTCCCATTCCTGTGCACCGGGGCGGTGCCGCGCGTGAGCTAGACAACGAGGCTGAACAAAAAGACGACCACTCGTGTCCGCCGTCCTGTGCACCACCCATAGTCCCATGCCTCAACGCACCCTGCTGCTGCGGACTCCATTGCGTACACTAATTGCGTTGGCCGCCGGCTCTGGCCCTGATAGAGGAGGACGAGGCACTTACAACGAGCGTCCATCGACGCGAAGGCATTTCGAGGAGCATCCACTCCGTGTCGCCGGTTAGGGCGATGATGAGACGGGAGCGGGATTACGTAGCCATCCTGGTGCCGTGATCTTCCTTTTCAGCGGCAGGGCCTTCTTGTAGAGCTTGTACCGGAGCCTGACCAAGCGGGACGATCATAGTTGTTTCATCCTGGTCGTCTCCAACAAAAGCAGCGCCGGAGGATGTAGCTCATGGTGCGTCCATCCGTGTTTCGGCTGGCGTGGATGAAAGGGAGTGTGGCGGCCAGCTGGAGTGGTACCTTGTCGCCGGTGAGTTGGTTGAGGTGGAGCTCGTCGGCAGCACACTAGAAAAGACTCAAGAGATAGATGGAGGAAGATAAAGGAGAGCCTTTCGATTACAATGGACGGCTGTCATGTGGGGCACGTCTTACAGGCGTGGGCCACGCGGCCAGGAGCAGCCGTCGGCCGCATCAGGCGAGGCGCA
>NW_021240591.1:11413-11835 GCF_002162155.2 Triticum dicoccoides | reverse complement strand
TGTCGGTCTGGGGTTACATGCGTGAAGTAGGTGTTCCCTCTCGCAAAGCCATGAAACGCCGCCATGTTTTTTTGATATGCAACATGATGCCATGGAAGCACGCCTGCAAAATTGGGGTGCGTTTCAACACTCGATGCATTTTCTATGTTTTTCTCCGTGGAAATACCCAAAAAAGGTCTCCCGACGTGACGCAACTTCCGTTCGTACTTCGATTCCGTCGAAGATAAGCGTGCGAGCCGGTGGGGGTCACTCACATGCGCACGCAAAAGTTGGGTGCATTTCGTCCATGTTGTCACATAGTCACAGTACAAACCTGAGGTGTCGGTCTGGGGTTACATGCGTGAAGTAGGTGTTCCCTCTCGCAAAGTCATGAAACACAGCCATGTTTTTTTGACATGCAACATGATGCCACGGAAGCACGC
>NW_021240591.1:7067-8087 GCF_002162155.2 Triticum dicoccoides | reverse complement strand
TAGTCACAGTACAAACCCGAGGTGTCTATGTGTGGGTTACATGTCTCTATTAGGTGTTCCCTCTCACGAAGCCATGAAACACCGTCATGTTTTTTTGACTCGCAACGTGATGCCACGAAAACACGCTCGCAAAATTGGGGTGCGTTTCGACAGTCGATGCATTTTCTACATTTTTCTCCGTCGAAATACCCAAAGAAGGTGTCCCGACGTGACGCAACTTGCGTTCGTACTCCGATTCCGTCCAAAATAGGCGTGCGAGCCGGTGGGGGTCACTCACACGCGCACGCAAAAGTTGGGTGCATTTCGTCCATGTTGGCACATAGTCACAGTACAAACCTGAGGTGCCTATGTGTGGGTTACATGCCTCTAGTAGGTGTTCCCTCTCGCAAAGCCATGAAACGCCGTCATGCCTCAAGTACTTATAATTTTTAATAAACAACTTATGATTCTTACTTATAAAGTAAATAATAACATTGGGTTGACGTTTTTCATATTAACTAGTTCTATATTAAGTAGTTTTCTAATATAATTACATAATAAATTCTATATTTAGTATTGTTTTTAACATAACTACTTAATAAATTCCATATCAAGAAGTGTTTTTTAAGAATTGAATTTTCCAAATTATTTTTAATTTTAAATATTAACAAAAAACACTTTACTATTATGAAAATAACTATAGCCATTAATACAAATAAATAATGAACATTACATAAATTATAGAAGATTTATACAGTACGTAGGGCTTTTCATTAATTATAGAACATTTATTAAACAACTAAATATTATTTTTTTAAACAATAAATATATAAAAAAATAATCCTACCTCGCCCGCCGAACGACGTCGTGCGATGGCCAGCCCAGTGACTGTGCGCGGCGGCGCGCGTGGGCCGGCCCATTGAGTGTGCGCGCGGTGCGGGCGTAGGGTTGGCGGTGGTGAGGACTAAAGTTTAGTCCCACCTCACCCGCCGAACGACGCCGCGACCGCCTTATATGCCCACCTCCTACCGCCCTTACTAA
>NW_021240591.1:3704-4288 GCF_002162155.2 Triticum dicoccoides | reverse complement strand
ATGCGTGAAGTAGGTGTTCCCTCTCGCAAAGCCATGAAACACCGCCATGTTTTTTTGACACGGAACATGATGCCACGGAAGCACGCCTGCAAAATTGGGGTGCGTTTCGACACTCGATGCATTTTCTACGTTTTTCTCCGTGGAAATAACCAGAAAAGATCTCCCGACGTAACGCATCTTCCGCTCGTACTTCGATTCTGTCAAAAATAGGCGTGCCAGCCGGTAGGGGTCACTCACATGCGCACGCAAAAGTTGGATGTGTTTCGTCCATGTTGGCACATAGTCACAGTACAAACCTGAGGTGTCGGGCTGGGGTTACATGCGTGAAGCAGGTGTTCCCTCTCGCTAAGCCATGAAATGGCTCCATGTTTTTTTGACACGCAACATGATGCTACGGAAGCACGCTTGCAAAATTGCGGTTCGTTTCGACACTCGATGCATTTTCTACGTTTTTCTCTGTGGAAATACCCAGAAAAGGTCTCCCGGCGTGACGCAACTTCCTTTGGTACTCCGATTCCGTTGAAAATAGGCGTGCGAGCCGGTGAGGGTCACTCACACGCGTACGCAAAAGTTGGGTGCGTTTC
>NW_021240591.1:0-570 GCF_002162155.2 Triticum dicoccoides | reverse complement strand
CTACGTTTTTCTGCGTGGAAATACCCAGAAAAGGTCTCTCGACGTGACGCAACTTCCTTCATACTCTGATTCTGTCAAAAATAGGCGTGCGAGCCAGTGGGGGTCACTCACACGTGCACGCAAAAGTTGGATGCGTTTCGTCCATGTTGGCACATAGTCACAGTACAAACCTAAGGTGTCGGTCTGGGGTTACATGCGTGAAGTAGGTGTTCCCTCTCGCAAAGCCATGAAATGTCGCCATGTTTTTTTGATATGAAACATGATGCCATCGAAGCACGCCTGCAAAATTGGGGTGCGTTTCGACACTCGATGCATTTTCTACGTTTTTCTCCGTGGAAATACCCAGAAAAGGTCTCCCGACGTGACGCAACTTCCGTTCATACTCCGATTCCGTCGAAAATAGGCGTGCGAGCCGGTGGGGGTCACTCACACGCGCACGCAAAAGTTGGGTGCGTTTCTTCCATGTTGGCACATAGTCATAGTACAAACCTGAGGTGTCAGTCTGGGGTTACATGCGTGAAGTAGGTGTTCCCTCTCGCAAAGCCATGAAACACCGCCATGTTTTTTTGA
>NW_021240590.1:0-2444 GCF_002162155.2 Triticum dicoccoides | reverse complement strand
GTGGATCATCCAGTCATCCCAGCCATCAAATGGGTATGGAGGACTTGTTGTCAGCTCAAGCACAAAATCTTCTTATGGCTACTTCTCCAGAATAGACGCAACACTAGAGCAATGCTTCATAAGAAGAATTTTTCTCTTGCTTGTTATACTTGTGTTATGTCTGGCATGCAGGGAAACTAGAGGTCATCTTTCCATCCATTGTCCTTTTGCACATGTATGTTGGACATACCTTTGCCCATCTTGCAAACCAAGCTACCAAGGAGTCCAAGCAGATATTGATCACATCAAGGAACTCCTGGGAATGCTTTTCTCTTTTGAGATCATCATTTTAGCCTCATGGGAAATTTGGACAACAAGGAATGACTTCATCTTCAAAGGCATTACTCCTAACCTTTACACTTGCAGGAAGAAGTTTAAGGATTAGCTCAAATAAACTATCCATGGAGCAAAGAGAAAAGGGTATCTTCATATTGAAACATGGGTCAACTCTTTTAGATATAGTTGACCTATGAGACTATTGTTGTTGTTTAGCTTTTTTCTTCTTTGCTTTTGTTTTTCCCTGGAACATCTCATCTATACTGTTTATTTGAAAATTAACAAAATAAAGCAACAGAGTCTTGTTGTTTCCCTAAAAAAACTTTCTTCCCTCACCTGTATATATACTTGCCCAGTAGGCTCCATACTATACACAAATCATTACGCCAGTTCCCTCATCTCTAATCCTCTTACATGTATCGACCATAAGTTCCTAGACCTAGCTCCAGAATGCTAGTTGTTTTTGTCATGCTACGTTGATGTTGATACTATGAGAGTGGTTTCAGTCCGTCAGGAAAGTTTTTTAAGTTATCTTATATTGGACGATTTGTGGACAACAATTTGTGATTGTGGTGAAAGCATGACAGTATCATAAACCAGGGTAAAACTTATCTCAAGCTTGCTAAACGTTGTGGCCACGAAAATAAAGACTGAAAAACTAGGACACATGTAGCTACGGCCATATTAATCCTACTAGCAATAATAGCATTAATGAATACATTGGCCACACTAGCTCTGATTTAGCTTGTTAGAATGAACCCGTGGCAGCGGGGGTAGTGTGTGCCATGCACGTACCCTGTGAAGAGGATAAAGTCGGAGGGATGCCGTTTCCTTTTCAGGTGAAAAGAAAGAAAGAAGGGCGGGTAGCTTTGAATCCACGGCATATATAGCGACGCCCGCTACCCCTAGCCTGGATTCTGATCCTCATCTCCAGCAACTTGTTGAGAGAACTGAATCCGGATCCCAGAGCTTTTGTGCTGAAATTTGGAATATGGCCAGCCGATGATGCAGTGACACGGAATCCTGTCCGGTCCAGGACTACTACTTGGCATCCATATAGGGAGGGATCAGTCAATTATCCACCAAGCAGCAGGCAAAGAAGAAGATACTGTATACCAAGTTACCAACTAATGATGGCTCAGACAGAGCCCAAAAGCATTCCCACTTTGCTTCTTTTGTGAAGATAGATGGTAGATGATGTTTGTACTTACACATTCAGCCTGGTTGATTAAAAAAATTGAAAAAATCAGGCTGGTTGTTCTGAAAAACTAAACATAAGAATCGAAACATACAGTGTAGATAGAAAGTTCGTTCCTCCATACAAGCTAATGTATATATTCCCACAATGCGAGATGCCTTTTATGTTATCTACCTTCTCACTTGGAGACATGACTCTATGGTCAAACGAAGGATTTCCGATTTTCCGGAGCCCGGCGCTGAATTATAGTATCGCAACAAGTTTATAACAAATCTTCGCCCAAGATCAAATTGCAGGCAAGGAGGGAAAGATCTATGTCGCCTATTTCAGTGGCTCGGGTCACTAATTTCATTTTCCCCAAACACGTCACGCCCACTCGGCTGTAGCGCGTCATCATTTTCGTCAAGAAGAAAGCGCTAAGATAGTGCGGATTGTATGTAGGATAAAGTTATGTTTTACTAACGTACATGAACTGTATCATGATGGCCTGCCTTAGAGAATACTGGCAAAATATGCAAGAGCAAATGTCATCCCAAAAAATGACAACAAAAACATGCGTGTTAGCAACTGAATTTTTTAACTTTGCCAAAAATAGAAGACATACATGCAGATATAAAGTTAGTTCTTATGTACAAGATAAGATATAAATTCCACACAATATGTGATGCCCCCTCCTCTCCTTTTATTTGCCCTTTCATTCGAGGGGGAAAACACTCTGGTCACTCAAACTTGCCCAGAAGGAACACGTTCAAAACAAACCAAGCTTCCGTTTTCGCTCCGCAGGGTTAATTAGAAATCCTAAATAGATAATACTACAACATATTCAATTTGTAACGATCATATATCATATGCTGCCATGTTTAAAAATATAGGACCACGCTTGTGATAACCTGCTTTTACTGTGATGCTGCTATTTGGAAGTTAATTAACC
>NW_021240589.1:0-992 GCF_002162155.2 Triticum dicoccoides | reverse complement strand
AGTGGTCTAGAACTTCTCCATGACGAGGCCTTCAACAAGGGAATGACACCATAGAGCGAGCCATAGCCGGCCTTGTCATCTAGCCGAGAGCAGGTTTTCACCCAGATCTATTTGAAGAACTCCATCCAGCTTCTTGTGCACGGATAGCCAGCTTCTCTACCAAGGACCTGACCACAAGGATCCAGCCGCCTGACCGGTCGCAGCACCACCACGGTGCCAAAGCAGCCGGCTTTGTCTGGCCCACCACGCCAACCTTGCGCCACGTACCAGATCCGCCGGCCCGCCAAAGCTCATATGGGCCTGGCAAGATCCAAGAGCCCGGCCGCGGCACCACCACGGTGCAAAAGCAGCCGCATTTGTCCAGCCCACCACGCCATCCTGCCGCCGCGTACTAGATCTGTCGGCCCGCCAAAGCTCATCTGGGCCCGGCGAGATCCAAGACTCCGGTCGCCGCCACAGGGTGCCTCTACCGCGGGAAGGCCGAGTTGCCGTTGTCGCCATCGCCACGTCCGTCACTGGGCTACCGCGACACCATGCCGCCGAATCACTGTAGACCATGTCGCCGCCGCCAGAAGAAGACGCCACCGCGCGCGAGGGAGAAGACCCCGCGGCCTTCACAACCCACAGCCCGGGCTTCGCTGGCATGAACTCGGGAGGCGGCGGGAGGGAAAGATCGGAGAGAGGTGGATGAGGGCCGGCGGTGTGATCTCCCCCCGTGTCGCCTAGGGTTGGCGACGCTGACCTGAATAAATTAAAATTATGAAAGTCCATTGTGTTGTGCCCCATGGTAATACTCCCTACTTCTCAAGAAAAAGCCAGAGACACTCACGGCCAAGTTTCTGTTTCTCGTCAGTTCATAGCTTGAAGAGATGTAATGTAACAATACCTTGTTCGTAAATGGTTGTAGATTTGCTCCTTTGTTTGAAATTCAGGGACTATTACCAAATAGTAGTACTCTTGTCAGCGACAAGGTACTGGACCAGCACGAAGCA
>NW_021240588.1:7158-7686 GCF_002162155.2 Triticum dicoccoides | reverse complement strand
GCGGTGGCGTGGTGGCCGGCAGGGTGGCCGCGGGGCAGATGCGGGCCGCCGCCAGCAAGGTCAGGCGGAGGCGGGTGCGGCCAGGGGGCAGCGCGGGAGCGTGGCCATGCACGGGCGAGGGGCGACGGCGAGTGAGCGTGTGCGCGTGCGGAGCACGGCGACCGCGAGGACGGGGAAAGAGGGAGAGGCCAGGGGGGTGCTCACGGCGACGGTGAGTGAGCGTGTGCACGTGGAAGAGAGGAGGAGAAAGCTCACAAGGGAGGCGTAGGGTTCGTGTCAGTGGGCTCGGGGAGGAGGACGACGAAGGGGCGGCGTCCGGGTCGCCGGGGACGAGTGCGGCGAGGCGACGGGGTCGATGGCGCGTCGGCGGAGTCCTCAAGCAGTGGTGGTCGGCGACGGGGCCCCCGGGCGGCTGCGGGATCGAGGCGGTGAGCGCTAGGGCGCTCCCGATCCAGAGCGCGCGCGGGAGGGAAGGGGGGTCGCCCCGGCGTGGGCCATGGGCGACGACGGCGGGGGTAGGCGACAGGC
>NW_021240588.1:0-564 GCF_002162155.2 Triticum dicoccoides | reverse complement strand
CGGCCAGGGCGGTGGCGTGGTGGCCGGCAGGGTGGCCGCGGGGCAGATGCGGGCCGCCGCCAGCAAGGTCAGGCGGAGGCGGGTGCGGCCAGGGGGCAGCGCGGGAGCGTGGCCACGCACGGGCGAGGGGCGACGGCGAGTGAGCGTGTGCGCGTGCGGAGCACGGCGACCGCGAGGACGGGGAAAGAGGGAGAGGCCAGGGGGGTGCTCACGGCGACGGCGAGTGAGCGTGTGCGCGTGGAAGAGAGGAGGAGAAAGCTCACAAGGGAGGCGTAGGGTTCGTGTCAGTGGGCTCGGGGAGGAGGACGACGAAGGGGCGGCGTCCGGGTCGCCGGGGACGAGTGCGGCGAGGCGACGGGGTCGATGGCGCGTCGGCGGAGTCCTCAAGCAGTGGTGGTCGGCGACGGGGCCCCCGGGCGGCTGCGGGATCGAGGCGGTGAGCGCTTGGGCGCTCCCGATCCAGAGCACGCGCGGGAGGGAAGGGGGGTCGCCCCGGCGTGGGCCATGGGCGACGACGGCGGGGGTAGGCGACAGGCGCGGCGGCGAGTCGTCGATGCCCCGATC
>NW_021240587.1:0-541 GCF_002162155.2 Triticum dicoccoides | reverse complement strand
GAAAGTAGTAGACAAAACCTACTACACTTATGGGTATGAGCTAAATTGCAAGGAGGTAAATCATTTTGTTTCATGGATTAAAGATATTGAGACTTTTAAGATGAGTCGTTATATTCCTCCAAGTTATTATCAATACGTGTCACTAGTCCACGTGTTGAACTACGTAACATCTATCGAGATATCATGGTAAGATTTTTCATATTATGTCACCAGTGCATCTTTTGCATACATTCTTTTGAAGCTAAAGTGTACATTTTGCTAAGTATGGTATCATGATGTTCTTCAACATAAACTCCTGGTGGATTATGTACCTCATCTTATGGAAATGAAAGGGGGCATGAACATTATCAGCTTACGGCCAAGTTGGCCTGCGTGTCATCGTAGTGCGTACATGATCTGTCAAAGAGATGATGTCATCACAAAGACTGGAGAAAAGTTTTGAATGATCGCTGGGAACTACTTGGGGCAACATCAAGCGCAACCCACAAATGAGAGATAGGTTCATCTGTATTCTCCATAATGGAGATTCAGGGGTTTACCT
>NW_021240586.1:0-1241 GCF_002162155.2 Triticum dicoccoides | reverse complement strand
TACCATTACCGAATTCTATATAAATGGCTTGCATAAAACAATCAATATATGTCACTTAATAAGAAGTAAAAAAAAATCTATAGAGTATAAACCGACAGGCTGTAATTCAGTGTCCAGTGATCTTTTTGTAAAGCAGAGTTGCATGTCTTGCCATGCCTTTTCAGTTTTCCATCTACTTTGTTAGAGATCTTATTATCTGGAAAGAATGGTAAGGTTCACAATTTGGTACATAGTGATAACAACTCATACAATTGCCTTAGACAGTCTATTGAGTGCAGATAAGTACTTAAACATGAGGAACCACTAAAAAGGTTTACGTTACAGAGCTGCCTTGGCCAAGCTATCAATTAGTAGTCCAGAATGCTGAAGTTCTAACAGTTCCATGCAGATTTGATGCATGACTTGTTCAAGTTACAGCTTAACATTTCTTTACCTGTGCTTCCTTCTGTATATCACTCTGGAGCTGACTTGCATGCTTAACTGCATGCAGCTCTGCTGTTCTTATTGTCAGCCATGGGGATCCACTACAGATCTTTCAAGCGGTACTCAGTGGAACCAGGGAAACCCCATCTTTCCTCGACGATGTAGCTGGCCTGAAAAAGGAAAGCCTAGTAGTTCCATCCGTGTTGTCGCAGCACCGTAAGTTCGCACTCAACACAGGGGAGCTGCGCCGAGTTGAGTTGTGTGACCCGACGCAGATTTGATCCTGTACCGCTATGTCGTAGATAATTCATGTATCCGTAAATCCTTGTGGAGACTCTGTTGCCCCATGCATGATAAGATGGGAAAAACTGTTGTTCAATGTTACTCCCTCCATAGGCCCCTCTGTTGAGAAACATTAACGCATTATTTTTGGTTGACCAGATTCAAGATCTGCTTGGAAATATGCAATGTTTTGTTCTCCCTTTGTTCCTAGATATATGTCTTTTTAGATATTTCAATATGGACTACATACGGACGTATATGGACATACTTTAGAGTCTAAATTCACTCATTTTACTCCGTATGTAGCCCACATCAGAATCTCTAAAAAGACTTATATTTATGAACGGAGGGAGTAACAGTGAAAAAATAACACATCCGAAAGAGATCGCTTCTGAATGTTAATCCAATAGTGTCAATTTTGTGTCACCAGCTCTGTGTGATAGTATTAAATTGATTGCTGGTTCAAGCTTGATCTTGAACGGTGAAAATACCCCATTATTCTTTTTGAATGATAATATAAGTGCCACACATGGAGA
>NW_021240585.1:0-1190 GCF_002162155.2 Triticum dicoccoides | reverse complement strand
TGTTTCCCCACACATACGGACTCTAAAAATAGCCTATACTTATGTATTTCGAAATTACATGGGCCTGGCCCAATAATAAGGTGACGCAGCACCTAAAATAGCCTCGGGACGAAATTTATGAAGTGGCATCTTGTATATTTCGTCCAAGGCTTCATGCACCCATTATGGTGGCTTCAAAGTCCTGAAATCATCACTTGTAACTCCGTTCTTGTTCCCCTTGCGCATGCCATCATCTCCATGCTTGTTCTTGCTCCAATGTTCATCCTTCTCCAAGCTAGGCCCTTCATTTGTAAGCAAAACAAATGTATCCAATTTAGGCAGCATCATATTCTCATGAACATTAGAATCATTACCAAGAAACGAAAGTACCTGGTAATTTAGTTGGCGTGCGCGAGCTCTAGTAATTGGTCCAGTATGTATAGCAGCAGGGCCTGTGGGTGTAACAATGGTATTGATGTCCTCATCATATGGCCTCTCACCAATGCATTCATGCCATTCTACTCATATCTTGCTTTCATGCTTGCGATATGTCATGTCCATTATTCATGCACACTATTTGCACACATGACATGCTTGCCATTATTCCTCCTAGTATGTTGCATCTTCGCACTACTAGCTTGCTTGACTTGATTGCTATGATTGCTTGCTTGGTTGCATCACCCATGTTCCACTATTACTTGCTTTCTTGGGTTGATGACATATATGCTCATGCCTCTCACTTGATTTGTCATGATCATTGTCTCTTGTCTCCATTAGTTGCATCTCTCATATCACCTTGTATTGAGTGCAACCATACCATGCTTATTGATCTTGTAGACTTTGACACCTTACTTGTGATGCATGCTTGTTTGATTGAGCCTATTGTACTTGGTTGTTCTTGCATCATATGCCTCCATACTATGACATGCTCCCTTGTACTTTCTTATGATGAGCATGATGCATACACTTGTTGGATATCTTACCACTCGAATGATAGGTTTTGCATTTCCGCTAACCTCATTTGTTTTTCCGAGTGTTTGTCATGTTCTTTCATTTTGGAGGATTCACAAGGCGGTACCATGATACGACAACTTGGTCATGGGAAGGCATACATGATGTGCGACACCAACATTTTCGACATTATCATAAAGGTGAACTCCTTCTCTTTGAGCCATCCACAAGTTTGCATATTGGATGGGTCACTCTTTCAT
>NW_021240584.1:0-2282 GCF_002162155.2 Triticum dicoccoides | reverse complement strand
TTTCAAGTGTGGGGAATCTGGCCACTATATGCGTGAGTGTCCCCAGACCAACCCCAACCAGTCTGCTAAAGCTGTTGGCCGTGGCAAGCCGACAGGAAAAGTATTCCACGCCAAGCCGGTCACCGCCTCACGTGGCCATGTCAACTGTATCTCTGCCGAAGAAGCTCAAGAAGATCCCAACGTCGTTCTCGGTACGCTTCTTGTTAATTGCCACCCGGCATCTGTTCTTTTCGATACAGGAGCCTCTCATTCATTTATATCCGAGAACTATGCTCGTTTGCATAACACTGCATTCTGTGACATGCCATCCACTATGGAAATTTCTACTCCTGGGTCTAGATGGCAGACCTCTAGGGTAAGTTATGGAAATGAAATCCAAGTCGACAGACTTGTTTTTCTTGCATCTTTGATAGCTCTCAAATCTTCAGATATTAATATCATTTTGGGTATGGACTGGATGTCAGCTCATCATGCCAAAATTGATTGCTTCTCTAGGACTGTTCAACTCACTCACCCTTCGGGCAAGATAGTCAATGTCTTGACCCGATTAGCCAAGCGACAATTATATTCTCTTAACGCCAGCCCTTTGCCAGACCTTGAGGACGTTCTGGTAGTCCGTGACTTCCCGGATGTCTTCCCAGAGGAATTGCCAGGTGTTCCACCTGACAGGGATGTCGAGTTCGTAATAGACCTCATCCCAGGAACCGTGCCGATTGCTAGAAGACCCTATAAGATGGCACCCCTAGAACTAGCCGAGCTTAAGAAACAACTCGATGAGTCCTTGAAAAAGGGTTTCATCCGACCTAGTTCATCTTCGTGGGCTTGCCCCGTCCTATTCGTCAAGAAGAAGGATGGTACGGACCGGATGGTTGTGGATTATCGACCTGTCAATTTGGTCACAATCAAGAACAAATATCCGCTCCCCAGGATCAACGACCTGTATGATCAGCTCGCTGGATCCTCAGTCTTCTCCAAGATGGATTTTAGGTTGGGCTACCATCAAATCAAAATCATAAACGGGGACATTCCTAAAACGGCCTTTGTTACTCGTTATGGCCAGTACGAGTACACCGTCATGTCCTTCGGCTTAACCAACGCTCCAGCCACCTTCTCTCGGTTAATGAACTCAATCTTCATGGAGTATTTGGATAAATTCATCGTGGTTTACCTCGATGATAGACTCATCTACTCCAAGAACGAGGAAGAACATGCCGAACATCTAAGGCTAGTGTTGAATAAACTTCGAGAGCATCGCCTTTATGCCAAATTTTCTAAATGTGAATTCTGGTTGTCAGAAGTGACCTATCTGGGTCATGTAATATCTGGTAAAGGTATTGCTGTTAACCCTGAGCGAGTACAAGCCGTCCTTAATTGGACTCCACCTGAATCAGTCAAGCAAGTTCGGAGTTTTCTGGGCTTAGCGAGCTATTGCCGTCGCTTCGTCGAAAACTTCTCCAAAGTTGCCAAACCTCTAACCGAACTCCTCAAGAAAGATAAGAAGTTCGAATGGACTCCACAATGTGAGCACAGCTTTCAGGAACTGAAAAGACGCCTGACTTCTGCTCCCGTACTGGTACCGCCAGACTTCTCCAAGGACTTTGTTATCTACTGCGACGCCTCGCGACAAGGACTAGGTTGCATTCTCATGCAAGATCGACACGTAATTGCCTACGCTTCACGGCAATTGCACCCACATGAGGAGAATTATCCTACTCATGATCTAGAGCTTGCAGCCGTAGTCTATGCACTTAAGACCTGGCGACATTACCTCCTCGGTAACCGTTGCGAAATATTCACTGATCACCAAAGTCTGAAGTACATTTTCACCCAACCGGATTTGAATCTCCGGCAAAGACGTTGGGTTGAGTTGATCACAGACTTCGACTTAGGAATAACCTACACCCCAGGGAAAGCCAACGTCATGGCTGATGCGCTAAGTCGTAAATCTTATTGTAACAACCTGATGTTACAACAAAGTCAACCGCTTCTCCATGAGGAATTTCGGAAGCTTAACCTTCACATTGTTCCTCAAGGTTTTCTTTCCACCTTGGTGGCAAAACCTACCCTTACGGATCAGATTATCAAAGCACAGAAGGTAGATCCGGGAATCTCCCGCATCAAGAGAAACATCAAGAAAGGAATTGCGAATTGTTTCTCCATTAATGATCAAGGGGTCGTATACTTCGGGAATCGACTAGTGGTTCCCAAAGTGCGAAACCTGAGGCGATTGATTCTTAAGGAAGCTCATGAATCTCCTCTCACCATTCATCCCGGTAGTACTA
>NW_021240583.1:0-745 GCF_002162155.2 Triticum dicoccoides | reverse complement strand
CATGCGCAAGGGGAACAAGAACGGAGTTACAAGTGATGATTTCAGGACTTTGAAGCCACCATAATGTGTGCATGAAGCCTTGGACGAAATATACAAGATGCCACTTCATAAATTTCGTCCCGAGGCTATTTTAGGTGTTGCGTCACCTTATTATTGGGCCAGGCCCATGTAATTTCGAAATACATAAGTATAGGCTATTTTTAGAGTCCGTATGTGTGGGGAAACAAGAGATAGGGTTGATTTCGGACCCCTCCACCAAGGGCCACGAAATCCACCCCCTCTTCCTCCATATATACAGCCCTTAGGGCATCGTTTAGACCTTGGGTTTTGTTTAGAGTAAAAGTTCGCCATAGCTGCAACTTCGCGTACTTCGTTTGTGTTCAACGACCAGACAAAGGCGTCACAGAACCCCACCTTGATCAATAAAGCTTTCATCTTATGTTCGCAATATCCAGATTGCAATCTCAGTTTCTTGCTTGTTCTTCGTTTGCTCGCAGGAAACAGACCCTCGTGGTCAGGATGATCGTGCTCCGGCGTGGTCAATAACCTCTCGGAGTTGGTTTAGCGATTGCTAAGGCGCGACGTCCTCGCACGTTCGTAGTCGGATCGTCAAAGTCGACTTCCACCAAAGCGAAATCCACCATCTCATCGAAAGACGGGACACCTTTGCCTCTATCAATGTTACTTCATGACATCTTCCCAAAAAAATTGATATGAATTTTGTCAACCTATTAGGCATGTCTGT
>NW_021240582.1:0-531 GCF_002162155.2 Triticum dicoccoides | reverse complement strand
AACAATTTAGAATAGCTCCAAGTAGAACAGTTATTTGAAATGGCTCCAAATATAGCATAGTAGCTGCATCTACAAGATGACATAGAGATTTGCGAAGTACATACGGATCTGAAAGACTCAGACCCGTTGACTATAACATCTCTCACAAGCATAACATGATCAAACCCAGAACTCATCGAGTGTTAATCACATGGTAATGTGAACTAGATTATTGACTCTAGTAAACTCTTTGGGTGTTAGTCACATGGGGATGTGACCTTGAGTGTTAATCACATATCGATGTGAACTGGATTATTGACTCTAGTGCAAGTGGGAGACTGTTGGAAATATATCGAGGCAATAATAAATTAGTTATTATTATATTTCCTTGTTCATGATAACCGTTTATTATCCATGCTAGAATTGTATTGATAGGAAACTCAGATACATGTGTGGATACATAGACAACACCATGTCCCTAGTAAGCCTCTAGTTGACTAGCTCGTTGATCAATAGATGGTTACGGTTTCCTGACCATGGACATTGGATGTC
>NW_021240581.1:0-1605 GCF_002162155.2 Triticum dicoccoides | reverse complement strand
GGAGACATACCCATAGGATTTTTGTATGTAGTTCTATAGGCCCATAATGCATCATCAAGTTTCTTGGACCAATTCTTTCTAGATCTATTAACAGTCTTTTGCAAAATTAATTTGAGCTCTCTATTACTCAATTCTACTTGACCACTAGACTGTGGGTGATAAGGAGATGCAATTCTATGATTAACATCATACTTAGCAAGCATTTTACGGAAAGCACCATGAATAAAATGTGAACCACCATCAGTCATTAAATATCTAGGGACTCCAAACCTCGGAAAAATAACTTCTTTAAGCATCTTAATAGAGGTGTTATGATCAGCACTACTAGTTGGAATAGCTTCTACCCACTTAGTAACGTAATCAACAGCAACTAAAATATGTGTATATCCATTAGAGGCAGGAAAAGGTCCCATATAATCAAAGCCCCAAACATCAAATGGTTCAATAACAAGTGAATAATTCATAGGCATTTCTTGATGTCTAATAATATTACCAATTCTTTGACATTCATCACAAGATAAGACAAACTTACGGGCATCCTTGAAGAGAGTAGGCCAATAAAAACTAGATTGCAATACCTTATGTGCAGTTCTATCTCCAGCATGGTGTCCTCCATAAGCTTCAGAGTGACACTTGCATAGGATCTGTTCCGGTTCATGCTCAGGTACACAACGTCTAATAACACCATCTACTCCTTCTTTATAAAGATGTGGGTCATCCGAAAAGTAATGTCTCAAATCATAGAAAAACTTTTTTCTTTTGTTGATATGTGAAACTAGGTGGCATAAATTTTGCGACAATATAATTAGCATAATCATCATTGCCGGGGTTTCTGATCCACGGACACCTATGGGACCGGTGGACCGGGTCCCTTTCGGTTCGGCGGGGGGCGGAGGTCGCGCAAAGAGCAGATCGAGGCGAAGCACGCGGGCGGCTGGTCGTGCGAAGGGTTAATTGAGGCGAAGCACGCGAGCGATTTACCCAGGTTCGGGCCGCACGGATGCGTAAAACCCTACTCCTGCTTTGTGGTTTTGGATTGATTCCTAGCTCGAGAGCGCCGAGTGCTACAGTACACACCGGCGACTAGCAAGACCTAGCGTGAGTGTTGGAACTGGCCGTCCTCCTTTAGGCTCTCAAAATGGCCGACCCACCTCTACGTTGCACATCGGCCTCCTTTTATACTCAAGGGGTTACCGACATAGAGCAACGGGGGCCAAGGGCAAAAATGGAAAGGGTGCCGTGGATAGGCACAGCTAGGTGCTGTAGTAGGCACAGCTACCCGCTACAGTGTTATCATACCTAACCTTGACGGCAGGGGACAAGGGCATTAAATGCCCGTCTGTGTCGCCTAAACAGTACTGAGAGGGACCGCTACGGACGACACCGTTTGCCATGATGGTTATCTCGTCAGCGCCTGCTCGCCACCTCGCACCCCTAGCTGCGCGACCTCCTGCCACGTGTGCTTGGGAGAGGCCCCCAGAGCAACACGTGGTGGTCATGCTGGAGCGCGGGCTCGGAGAGGCGGTTCCCGCGGCAAACTCCTCGCCGCGGTCGTCGTCTTGTCGCGTCCGGGAGCTTGTCGCTCACCGGGTCTTGCCGGGATGC
>NW_021240580.1:0-833 GCF_002162155.2 Triticum dicoccoides | reverse complement strand
AAATCTTGTCAAGGTATGTACTCATTGAAAAATCTTATCAAGCGTCTTGATCTATCTCTATAGATCTTGATGCTCAATGTGTAAGCAGCTTCACCGAGGTCTTTCTTTGAAAACACTTCTTTGAAATACTTCTTTATGCTTTCCAGAAAAATTCTACATCATTTCCGATCAACAATATGTCATTCACATATACTTATCAGAAAGGTTGTAGTGCTCCCACTCACTTTCTTGTAAATACAGGCATTTCCAAAAGTCTTTATAAAATCATATGCTTTGATTAACTTATCAAAGCGTATATTCCAACTCCGAGATGCTTGCACCTGTCCATTGATGGATCGCTGGAGCTTGCACATTTTGTTAGCACCTTTCGGATCGACAAAACCTTCTGGTTGCATCATATACAACTTTTCTTCTAGAAATCCATTCAGGAACACAGTTTTGATATCCATTTGCCAGATTTCATAAAATGTGGCAATTTGCTAACATGATTCGGACAGACTTAAGCATCGTTTCAAGTGGGAAAATCTCATCATATTCAACACACCTTGAACTTGTCGAAAACCTTTCGCAACAAGTCGAGCTTTGTAGATAGTGACACTACTATCAGTGTCCGTCTTCCTCTTGAAGATCCATTTATTTAACATGGCTTGCTGATCATCGAGCAAGTCAATCAAAGTCCATACTTTGTTTTCATACATGGATCATATCTCAGATTTTATGGCGTCAAGCCATTTCGCGGAATCGGGGCTCATCATCGCTTCCTCATAGTTCGTAGGTTCATCATGGTCTAGTAACATGACTTCTAGAACGGGATTACCGTACCACTCTGGTGC
>NW_021240579.1:0-638 GCF_002162155.2 Triticum dicoccoides | reverse complement strand
GAAACGACACAACGCAGCCCACAAGGAAAAAGAGACAACACGTGCCGCACGATGGCAAAACAGAAAACAACTCGTACGTATGTGCGTGTGAGACTACGTGGGCAAGGGATAAATTGGCACAAATCTTATAGCAATTAGATGTGTGGTGAAAGGACTTAGATGTGATATAATTATTTGTCATCTAGATGTGTTTTAGCAAAACTGTAACACTAATCCTACACGAAAACTAATTCAGGTACTAGTTGGATACATATACTGACATGTAGTCTGGTTCTGACGATGGGTTTACTTCCAACAAAGGCATATATAATCACCAGCCAGACGTTAAAAAAAAGGGCTGTGTTAGTACGTACGGGACTCGTATGCGCCTGGCGTGATCGATTCCTGTCCTGCACATAGCAAAACGACAAAGATACGTGAGTAGGAAACATGGAGTGCCATCGTACTGTTAGTTTGGTCGAGGTCGTGGTCGTGCTGCTGCTCCTGTGGCCGGCGTTGAGCTCTGCGTGGGCGCCGGTGTCGAGGACCATCACCGTGGACAGTGATGGGCGAGGGGATTTCAGGAGCATTCAGTCGGCGGTGAACCTCGTCCCGGACGGCAACCGCGAGTGGGTCAGGATCCACGTCCGGGCAGGACG
>NW_021240578.1:0-584 GCF_002162155.2 Triticum dicoccoides | reverse complement strand
ATAGGAAGAGCCGCCAAACGTGTTGAGGCTGCGATCAAGTTCTCCATGGGGTTGGAAAAGTGACCCGGTGGAATCGGCACATAACGCGGCGGTGCCATGCTCACGTGAGGTGGTGCCATCTCCCGTGGCTGAGCCGGCCCTCCTGTTCCGGCTGTCATAAGCTGATTGGCCTCTGGTGGGTTACTTGGGCCGGCTCCGGGTGTAGCAAAAAGAACCCGAGGGTCGTAATTCGGAGGTAAACGAGACTGGGTTTTCTGATGTCTCCTCCTCATCACCTCATTAGATGCGTTTAAGCTCATTGTGAGCTGGTAAGCTTCCGACTGCAGCCGTTGTGCCCGAGCATCTAGAGCCGCCTGCTCTGTGGCTAATCTAGTGTCCTCAGCTGCCAAGGCCTCCTTGGCCTGAGCTATTTCCTCACGCACCCGTGCCACCTCCGCGTCATGCTCATCTTTATCTGCGGGAATAACCGTTGCGGTTAATAGGGTCGTAAGCTTGTCCATGAGGTCTATTAGCACCTGAGCCGGTGGGCACACGGGGCCACCTGTCCCGGCTGCTCCTAACCCGGACATTACTGCTGTAGCAGC
>NW_021240577.1:0-549 GCF_002162155.2 Triticum dicoccoides | reverse complement strand
GAAGCGATTTCCATAATTGTTGAACCCCAAGGTGCGCTTACGTGTCGGTCATCCACACTGGCAGTTTTGGCCTATTCTGGCCCATTTCATGGACTCACTATTTTGGGGTCCTAGAGTGATTTCCACGATTAACTAACCCTGGGGTGCGTTTACGTGTTGATCATCAACACTGGCAGTTTTGGCCGATTCTGGCCCATTTCATGGACTATTACTCACTATTTTGGGGTCCCGGAGTGATTTCCACGATTAACGAACCCTGGAGTGCATTTACGTGTCGGTCATCAACACTGGCAGTTTCGGCCGATTCTAGCCCGTTTGATGGACTAGTAGTCACTGTTTTGGGGTCCCGCAGTGGTTTCCATGGTTAGCGAACCCTGTGGTGCGTTTACGTGTCGGTCATCAACACTCGCAGTTTTGGCCGATTCTGGCCCGTTTCTTCGATTGTTACTCACCGTTTTGGGGCCCCGAAGCGATTTCCATAATTGTTTAACCCCAAGGTCCGCTTACGTGTCGGTCATCAACACTGGCAGTGTTGGCCGATTCTGGCCC
>NW_021240576.1:0-1075 GCF_002162155.2 Triticum dicoccoides | reverse complement strand
AACTACAAGTCCAAAGGTGTTACATCACCTCCACTTGGGCCCATTGGCCTTGTACGACCTAGATTTAGTTTTAGGCTGCCTTGGGACGTCCTCCCACCTCCTTGGCCTCCACCCCTTGCTCCTATATAAGTAGATCCATCTAGTAGCTTTTCCTTGGGATTTGTTTAGTTAAAAGTTAGCCATTGCAACTTCGTGTACTTCGTTTGTGTCCAACGACCAGACCAAGACCGCTTCCGGATCCCCACCATTATCAATACTTCATATATATTTGCAATATTCAGATTGCTTTATCATATTCTTGCTCGTTCTTCGATTGCTTGCAGGAATAGACCTTCGTGGTCAGGCTGACCGTGCTTCCAGCATCGTCAGTAACCTCAGGAGATTGGTTTAGCGATTGCTAAGGCACAACGTCGTGCACGTTTGTAGTCGGATCGTGAAAGTCGTCTCCACCAAATCGATAGTTATCATCTCATCGAAAGATCGGGACCCTCGTCTCTATCAAGTGGTATCAGTTTTCAGGTTGCTCGGTGAGAATTTCCAGTTTTCCTAGATTAGATTTATTTTCTTACCTATTGTCCAAGAAAAAGCCACACAAAAAAAAAGTTAGATCTGTTCATCCTTTATCCAAGCCTGATGAGGACATCAATACAATTGTTACACCCACAGCCCCTGCTGCTATACATACTGGACCAATTACTAGAGCTCGTGCACGCCAACTAAATTACCAGGTACTTTCGTTTCTTGGTAATGATTCTAATGTTCATGAGAATATGATGCTGCCTAAATTGGATACATTTGTTTTGCTTACAAATGAAGGGCCTAGCTTGGAGAAGGATGAACATTGGAGCAAGAACAAGCATGGAGATGATGGCATGCGCAAGGGGAACAAGAACGGAGTTACAAGTGATGATTTCAGGACTTTGAAGCCACCATAATGGGTGCATGAAGCCTTGGACGAAATATACAAGATGCCACTTCATAAATTTCGTCCCGAGGCTATTTTAGGTGCTGCGTCACCTTATTATTGGGCCAGGCCCATGTAATTTCGAAATACATAAGTATAGGCTATTTTTAG
>NW_021240575.1:0-2138 GCF_002162155.2 Triticum dicoccoides | reverse complement strand
TCCCAATCAGAACCCCGAAAGACATGAGAAAAGCAGACGAACGGAGACCAGCAGGCAAATCGTCAATCAAAACCCAGACTTGAGAGAGAGGACCAACTGCCGTACCACTGCAAGAAGCCGCTTTAACAGAAACCACCAATTGATTGTGGGGCAAGGTGAAGCTAGTGCATCAGGCAATCATCCGCAAACATTCTTTGGAGGGAAACACCACAGAGAACTCAAATTCAGATATCTGCACAACTTGCTAGTCCCATCCAGCCTCATCCCAAATGCGAAGCCCTTCCAGAAGAATTTGGGGCGAAATCTTTTGATCCTTGACCTTAACAATCACAACATTAGACAGAGCAGGTGCCACCTCCCGGACAGGCAGGTCACCGTCGAAGGCGAAAAAGGCGCAACCGGGGAGGCCCGAGCCGAACTGGATGACCGCGGGAGGTTTCTGCCTAGCCATGCAGTTGACCATGAGGTGACCATCAGAGCGACATATCAGGCAAAAAGGAGGGTTGGTGCAGCGAGACTGGAAATGGCCAGACCTGTGACAAGCGAAGCAGGTGAGCGCCGAGTGGTTGTTATGGGAAGTAGAGGATGGGCGGGATTGCAGAAGCGACGGAGGAGGAGGAAGGATCCCATCCCCCATCCCCGGGAAAGGGGGCGCCCCAGAGGCCGGACCAGGCGGCCGACGCGCCGGCCCCGCGAAGGACCAAGGCGGCGGACGAGCACCAGCACCAACCCCAACCGAGCGAGGAGGAGGAGGGCGCGACGGAGCAGATGGACCGCGGCCCACTCCCGGAGCAGGAAGGGAGGCAGAAGACGAAGAAACACCACCGCCAGAGGCCACCGCCGCCTCCCACGGGTCCAACACCGGAGAGAGAGAATGGCCAGATCTAGAGCCCTGCGGGCCGGATCCGGGCACACCAACCCTCTCCGAGCGCTGCGACCACTCTGGACCCGAAGCCAGAGCCTCGCGGTCATGAGGCACCTGCTCGCGTGCCGCCTGTTCCGCCTCCAACTTGGAACGGAGCGAAGCCTCGTGAAGGAAATATGCCCTAGAGGCAATAATAAAGTTATTATTTATTTCCTTATTTCATGATAAATGTTTATTATTCATGCTAGAATTGTATTAACCGGAAACATAATACATGTGTGAATACATAGACAAACAGAGTGTCACTAGTATGCCTCTACTTGACTAGCTCGTTAATCAAAGATGGTTATGTTTCCTAACCATGAACAAAGAGTTGTTATTTGATTAACGAGATCACATCATTAGTTGAATGATCTGATTGACATGACCCATTCATTAGCTTAGCACCCGATCGTTTAGTATGTTGCTATTGCTTTCTTCATGACTTATACATGTTCCTATGACTATAAGATTATGCAACTCCCGTTTGCCGGAGGAACACTTTGGGTGCTACCAAACGTCACAACGTAACTGGGTGATTATAAAGGAGCATTACAGGTGTCTCCAAAGGTGCATGTTGGGTTGGCGTATTTCGAGATTAGGATTTGTCACTCCGATTGTCGGAGAGGTATCTCTGGGCCCTCTCGGTAATGCACATCACATAAGCCTTGCAAGCATTACAACTAATATGTTAGTTGTGAGATGATGTATTACGAAACGAGTAAAGAGACTTGCCGGTAACAAGATTGAACTAGGTATTGGATACCGACGATCGAATCTCTGGCAAGTAACATACCGATGACAAAGGGAACAACATATGTTGTTATGGGGTCTGACCGATAAAGATCTTCGTAGAATATGTAGGAGCCAATATGGGCATCCAGGTCCCGCTATTGGTTATTGACCGGAGACGTGTCTCAGTCATGTCTACATTGTTCTCGAACCGTAGGGTCCGCACGCTTAAAGTTACGATGACAGTTGTTATGAGTTTTATGCATTTTGATGTACCGAAGTTTGTTCGGAGTCCCGGATGTGATCACGGACATGACGAGGAGTCTCGAAATGGTCGAGACATAAAGATTGATATATTGGACGGCTATATTCGGACACCGAAAGTGTTCCGGGTGATTTCGGATAAAACCGGAGTGCCGGAGGGGTTACCGGAACCCCCCGGGGAAGTAATGGGCCTTATTGGGCCTAAGGGGAGAGAAAGGGCAGCAGCCCAGGAGGTGGC
>NW_021240574.1:0-895 GCF_002162155.2 Triticum dicoccoides | reverse complement strand
GCTCACCACCGCCGGTTGGTTACTCCACTATTGCACCTACTAGAGCAGCCCCACCTCGGATTGTGAGCGCGATATCATCTCAAGAGTATGGTACATTGTCAACGTCCGTACCTACATCAGCTACATCTCTGCGAGGTAACAGTAAAGGTCTTGATGATATAACTTCACATGAGAATGAAGCATGCCTAGTTAACTTAAATGCATCATGTGTTGAGTTACCTGTTGATTTGAGCACACCACCTATTTTAGAGACTCTTGTTACTGTCATGAATGCGTCATTTGATCAAACAACTGAAATATCAACAATTTTGAGTGCACCCATTGAATTAACTGTTGATGCAAAAGAACCAATGTTTAATCATTTTGATATGACCTCTAAACTTGATGATGATTCTGTGTCCAATGACTTATGGCATGTTTGCTTATTTAAGCATGTTGTAGCATGTAAATTTGATGCAAATAAGGTTTATTCATCGAAGTTAGGATGGTTTAATGATGAACATTGTCAATCTTTTGAAATGAATAAGAGCTTCACTTATATGTGCAAACTGAGTTGCAATATTTTCATGCCTTCTACTTCTTGTGCTAATTTTTTGGCTTTAGATTTTATGAACTATGCAAGTTACTCATCTATTCATGTGTCATATATGCAAAAATCAAAGGAAGTAAAAGTGGATGACATATACATATACAACATGTACACCTTGTCTCTTTTGTTAGCCACATTTCAGATTAAGCAACGCCGAGGACGGCTTTATTTTTAAGAAGGGGAGGATGATGAGGACATGACTACCTTGGATATGACCAAAAATATTGCATATATGCATATTTGTCAGGTGATTTCTAGTGCAAACTATTCAATAATCTATTTATGTTATCCAGAACAAAAATACTT
>NW_021240573.1:0-1122 GCF_002162155.2 Triticum dicoccoides | reverse complement strand
CTGTTTTGGTCACCGGAAAAGTTTCGGGCGATATCGGTAATGTACCGGGACCACCGGGAGGGTCCCGGGGGTCCACCAAGTGGGGCCACCTGCCCCAGAAGGTTGCGTGGGCCAAGTGTGGGAGGGGACCAGCCCCTAGGAGGGCTGGTGCGCCCCCCACAAGGGGGCCAAGGCGCAAGGGAGAGTGGGAGGGGGCAAACCCTAGTCCAGATGGGCCTTAAGGCCCACCTAGTGGGCGCTTCCCCTCTCTCCCCCTCTTGGCCGCCTCCCCAAGTCCCATCTAGGGCTGGCCGCACCCCTTGGGGTGGGAAACCCTAAAGGGGGCGCAGCCCCCTTCTCCCCTATATAAATAGAGGCCTGGGGCTGCCCATAACATAAGAGAACTTCTCCTCTCGTTGGTGCAGCCCTGCCTCTCCTCCTCCTCCTCTCCCGTGGTGCTTGGTGAAGCCCTGCTGGATTGCCACGCTCCTCCATCACCACCACGCCGTTGTGCTGCTGTTGGATGGAGTCTTCCTCAACCTCTCCCTCTCTCCTTGCTGGATCAAGGCATGGGAGACGTCACCGGGCTGTACGTGTGTTGAACGCGGAGGTGTCGTCCGTTCGGCACTTGATCATCGGTGATTTGAATCACGACGAGTACGACTCCATCAACCCCGTTCACTTGAACGCTTCCGCTTAGCGATCTACAAGGGTATGTAGATGCACTCTCCTTCCCCTCGTTGCTGGTTTCTCCATAGATAGATCTTGGTGACACGTAGGAAAATTTTGAATTTCTGCTACGTTCCCCAACAATTTCATTCTCCAAGTGTTTTTTAGTTATTTTGCCCAAGTTTATTCTTTATTTCAGTTCCTTTCGTGAACAAAGATTGCAAAGGACAATCCATGCAAGTAAACAAATAATAAATGTTTTATTCCCTGTAAGCCTAAAGTGTTGGCTGCATGTTGCAATGAAAATCGTGGATGAACTAGCTGCATGGATCATCTAATTAATGTGATCATCTGATTAGGGTAAATACTCTCAGAACATCATGTGTTGATTATAATTTATAGTTGTTGCTTTGAGCAGATTAGGAAATATAAATGCATTCTGAGTAATAATTTTGTAGACAAGGTACGATTTAG
>NW_021240572.1:0-2033 GCF_002162155.2 Triticum dicoccoides | reverse complement strand
ATCATGTTACCGGGTCATCAAAGGATCAATGTCATAACTCTTGGAAAGTTGTCTCAGCCATCATATCTGACCGAGATTCAGATCCGATTGGTGTCAGGATACCTGAGACTCAGGATGTCCGAGAAGAAAAGGCGCAACACAAATCGTTGAAATGGCATTGCAAGCTTCTCGGGAAATTAACTATGGGAGTGGGTTTCTGAAGCAATAGTTCACCATTAAACCAGGGAGAGGGCAAGGAGGTGTCTGGTGAACTCAACGGCAATTCATCGAGATTCCCAAAAGATGGATTTCCACCATTAAGTGAACAAGGAGATAACATTTGTCAGTTCAACTGATATAAGGAAGTATGCTCGAGGAAAACATACACAATTAAACATTGGTTGAAGGGTGCGCCCGAAGTACGGGTTGGGTTGCACGACCAATGTTAGAATGGTGATTCAATTAGCGAAGGACTTAGAATGAACTATCGCCCATTCACTTCAAAGCAATAGGGTTGCTAGGAGTTTTGAATTCACACGTCATAGCTCCATTGTCGGTATTCCGGTTGAAAACAATACGGGGACCAAGGAATGAACGAAGATGGCAAGAAGTATTAAGATATCAAGAATTATTAAGAGGTGGTGAAATTCTCACCACATTCTTGACAAAAAGTGATGGTAATACTTCCGAGGTAAGGAAGATCAACTGCTGGGTAGCAGTGATCTCAAGGTTTACACAAAACGCGAACCAGTTGTGTTGAACGGAAGGCAATAAAGTGGTCGATGAGAACAGGAATCATCGAGGGGCAAGGATGGTATTACCCATCATGAATTCAATTGAATTCCTGGAAGAGCTCATAAGGTTGATGATGATCACGACACAATTATCGAGAGATTTCATGCAGATGTAATCAATTAGCGACGACATCAAGTCAAAGGAATGGTGAAGCAAGAGGTTATTGGATCCACAGTTACGACACAAACTCGAACTCAAGCTTGTTGTTTAAGGTGAAAGGGTATGACGAGGAAAATCGACGTAAGCTTAGCTATCGTTGCAAATTGGTGCTTCGAGAATAAGGGCCGGGTTGCACAGTTAAGATCATCACGACAATGATATAGCCAAACAGGCTAGGAATGGCGTGATCGGGTACAAACTCGTACTTATAGAAGCTTACTGAAGAGTTATTGAACCGTAGAGCGGACTCGGTTCAGTTATCGGTGTCTTTGAGTGTTTAATAACTCAGAGCCCGTGAAAAATTGGAATCAGTGGGAAGGTAGTACTTGATGAAGAACTCATAAGAAGTTATGCAGTTCCATGATAACCTCGAGATACCAGGGGGGTAATACTCGAAGGTAGAGTAGAATAGAAGCTTGACAGGTGAAATGATGTGCAAAAGACAAGTAATTTAACTTGTCCGAGAAACGGGATCAAAGAAGAACAATATGGCCGGAACCACGATTGCAAAACATCAAATCCCAGATATAAGATGGAATTATACCAAGGGGATAATTAAATTAAGAGAAGCTTCCATGATAAGATCTACATCGTGTCCATGGGCATGAACACAAAGTTCAAGGTCGACTCCCACTTCTCCAATGCATAACCTTTCATTCACTTCTCACGTTCGATGAAGTTGCAGTGTTGAAATTTTATCTGGTGAAGCACTAGAAGAGTATGACTCGTGAAAACTTTCGGGTTCACACGGTTTAGAGAAGGCATATGTTCAACCCATAGGGGCTTCTTAGAAGCATATACCACAAGTTTCAAGAGGAAATAACACAAGCCCGAAAGCAGAGCATGGTTGGCCAAGCAGAGGATACAACTTAACAAAGGCATTATGTATCAGGGGAAGAACTCACAAAGTGATCAAATGTGAAGGACACTGGCGGATAACAATCCAACAAAGGACTTGATGGTCCACAAAGGATCTGATACGAGTATCGGTGCTCAACTAGAGGAAGAAGAATGCAAGGAGATCAGATTATAGAAACAACTGACTAACTCATTTGTCAAATGCAAAGGAAATATGATTTCCAAATCAAGGGATCAGAAGC
>NW_021240571.1:0-1207 GCF_002162155.2 Triticum dicoccoides | reverse complement strand
GGGGGAGGTCGACCACATCAAACACGATCTTCTTAGTCTAGTAGTTTAACTCTCCCACAAATGTCACTGGCAACATGATCTTTCCCTTAGGACGACTCCTATCGGGATTGACTCCTTGAAACATGCTCGTAGCCTTGAGCTCTTCCTCTGTTATCTAGAGCTTGCCGAGAACTTGTGGGGAAATCAGATTCAACCCTGCCCCACCATCAACCAACATCATTGTGACCTTGAGGTTGTGGATTGTTGGTGAGACCAACAACGGCAAGCACCCTCCCGCAGTGGTGCAGTGAGGGTGATCCTCTTCATCAAAGATGATGGGCAGGCATGACCATTTGAGCAGTCTCCGTGAGCCTACCACTGGCTCCTTGGCATTGACTTCACGTGCCCACTGTTTAAGTTGGCGGTGAGAGGAGTGCAAAGATGCACCCCTTTCAATGCACAGGCCGTTAGTGGCCTTCCCGAATTCCTGCTCACTGGTTTCCTCTTCATCCCCTCTATCACTTTTATCATTGCAATCTCCCTTCTCCCGGCCCCTAGCGGGTTTCCCTTGGTTCCCAGGAGTCTTGTCTGGGCGATTTGCTTCACCGCCCAGACCCTTTCCGCCAGTGTCGTTCTGACCTTTTTCCTTATCACGCTTCTCACACTCAAACATCTCCTTCTTGGCGAGCTGCTCAACCTGATGACACTCTAGGAGACCGTGGCCCTTGGTCCGATGAATCTTGCAGTATGGTCCATCACCTATCCCAGCCCTTTCGGCAGCAGCAGCCTCCCGGCAGTCAGCGCATGCGGCAGCTTCCTTGTCAGGGGCTTCAGCTTTAGCCTTCTTGCCAGTACTAGGTGTCCCCGATCTCTCAACTGTCAACACTGCCTTATCCTTGCGCTTCTTGTTGCGCTTCTTGCTCTTCTTCCTCTGATTGGTGGACTAATCCTCATCCTCTGAGTCGATGTCAACGCAATCTTCCTCTCCCGGGAGCTTCCTCCCCTCTTCCATCTGAACACACTTGTCGACCAATGTATACAACTCCTCCACAGTCTTGGGTAACCGAATGTTCATCTTGCAGTGTATCCTACAGTTGCGCACATTGGATTTGAAGGAATCTATAAAAGCTGCTGGGTGCATATCTAGAATATTTTTGTGGACTCTGCTGAATCTTTGCAAGTACTTCCGTAGAGTCTCTCCTTCTTTTTGCTGGAGAAGCTGCAAATC
>NW_021240570.1:0-585 GCF_002162155.2 Triticum dicoccoides | reverse complement strand
TGGGGCCACCTATCCCGGAGGGCCCCATGGGCTGAAGTGGCGTGGGAACCAGCCCCTGGTGGGCTGGTGCGCCCCACCCAAGGGCCCAAGGAGCCTAGGGTTGGAAACCCTAGGGGGCCATTGCCCCCGAGGGGGCATGCGCCCCCTGGTTGGAAACCCTAAGGGGGCCGCCGCCCCGAGGGCCCCCCCTGTAGATGGGATCTCCAAGGGGGCATGTGCCTTCTAGCCCCTATATATAGTGGAGGGGAGGGAAGGCAGCCGCACCCTAAGCCCTGGCTTCTCCCTCTCCCTCCCGTGGCACCTCTTCCTCCCAGTAGCGCTTGGCGAAGTCCTGCTAGAATCCCGCTGCTTCCACCACCACGCCGCCGTGCTGCTGGATCTTCATCAACTTCTCGTCCCCTTGCCGGATCAAGAAGGAGGAGACGTCTCTGCTCCGTACGTGTGTTGAACACGGAGGTGCCGTCCGTTCGGCGCTAGGATCATTGGTGATTTGGATCACGACGAGTACGACTCCATCAACCCCGTTCTCTTGAACGCTTCCGCTCGCGATCTACAAGGGTATGTAGATGCACTCCTCTCTCTCTC
>NW_021240569.1:0-970 GCF_002162155.2 Triticum dicoccoides | reverse complement strand
GCCGGAGGCACCAATGGCCCCGCCATCGCATTATGCGAGTTGCTGGCCGTGAAGCTAGGAATCGGGGGCGGCCCCTGTTGGCCGCCCGCAATCCACGCACTCAACCCCGAGATCAAGGTAGGCACAAGGGCGGTGATCGTCGCTCCGAGTCGTTGTTCCACTTGCTCTTGGACAATCTCCGGAATCCGCGCCACCTGTGCCTTGAGTTCTTGAACCTCTCGCGCCTGGCTTTCCGAGCTGGTCTTTTTCTCCTTCCGCACACCAGTGGTATAGTATGACCCCCATTTTGTCGACAAGCCTTTGCCGGCCACACGACCAGCTGACGTCGGCTTACTGAGCTTATCCTTGTTCTTCATTACATTCAACCCCCTATTTAGAGTGGTGTCCCAAGGGTTGCTCTTAGTCGACCCCGCGCTACTGCTTTCAGTCGCCTGCGGAAGGAATGTGAACCATTTAGAAATTTGGCTTTATTAATTAGAATGCAACCATATGGAGCTAATTACGCGGGGGTGTATTCCTTACCAGAACAAGCTCAAGCTGCCTGGTCTTCAGATCCGTGGTAAGCTCCTTTGTTTTCGGGTCCTTCTTGTACCGGGCCCTGACAAAGTTCCTGGTCTGCTTGTCACCGTATTTATCGAAGAGGGGCGGTAGGCCTTGCTCGGCACGGTCCGCCTCCTCCTTGTCCCATATAGGCTCCGCCACTCTGTAACCGCCGGGACCGAGTGTGTGTTCCCCTATGTTCAGCTCCCGCATTTGTTTCCCCCACTCACTTGATTGGGAGCTTGCGGTGCTCGAGCAATTGATCTTGAAGTCGTTGTAGTCATCTTCGGTGATCGAAGGATTTTTCTCCTTGATCTTCTGATAACTCTCACCTTTCTCGATCATTCTCTTCACATTGCTTTTCCAAGTAGACAGGGCCTTGCTCATCTTCGTGAGGGCAGCATTGTTCACTTTATTCCCTTTGAGGCTT
>NW_021240568.1:0-1423 GCF_002162155.2 Triticum dicoccoides | reverse complement strand
AATTGATGAACTTTTTTCAAAATCGATGAACTTTTTTGCAAATTTGATGAACTTTTTTCAAAATCGATGAACTTTTTTGCAAATTTGATGAACTTTTTTATTCAAATAGATGAACTACTTTCATTGTTCGATGAACCTTTTTTAACTTTGTAAACTCTTTTTTAATACATGAACTTTTTAAAGTTGGTGAACTTTTTTCACATGTTCATGAGCTTCATTTGTAATATGTGCACATTTTTTCAAATAAATGTAAAATCTAAAAGCTACAGTGTAATAAGAAATTAATAGTGCGTCAACGTTTCTATTCTTTAAATGGTTCACGCTGTAAATAAGCATTAGCATTTGGCTGGTCGAGTGGTTACACTCGCCGTTTGTCAGCGCTAGGGCGTGAGATCGAATCTCGATCGATAGCAGTTTTTTGGCCGTGCTTTTTTCGCGCAACGCTATTGTGGGCCGGCCCATCCAGTCACTGCTGCAGGCGCCAGTTAGTTTGCACGGCGCTGAAGGCGCCCAATAGGAGGTCCCTAAAGAAATCCCTGCCGCTTCGGTCGTGTAATCTAGAGGATGATGGTTCTTTTCATCGGTGCCGCTTCCGTCATCTAATCTAGAGACCTTGCCGCACGCATCTACCGCCTTCCCCGTGCGGTCACTGCACCGTTGTACATGGCTATATATAAGAATCGTCTCGCGGGAAGGAGCCGGCTACTACGCCCTGGCCTTGCTCGGCTCCTCGTGCAGCGTGCACCATGTGAGCGAGAGTCAGCTGCTACATCCTCGCCATACTCCGCCCCTCGTGCCGTAACCGCCGCATTGGGCCGCTCCAAGCACGTCAGGAAGGCCGCAGGGGTGCAGCCACTGCTGATGTCATCCGAGGAGGCCAACCTCAAACGTCTCCCATCAAAGGACCTGCCGTCCTTGTCCGCCGGCGTCGGGTCCCTCTGCTAGAGGCTCACAGGTGTTGTTCGGCCGGTGGGGCTACGAGGCGCGGCACCAGGAGCTCCAGCGGCAGCACGAGAGGATGGAGCAGGGTTTTGGTTACCGCTCGAAATTTTGATATTTGCCATGGTTACCGCATATTTCAGTCCCCCTCAGTAAATGGGCATTTCCAGCAAAAAAAATCGATTTTTTGAATATTTTGAATTCAAACGCTCAATGTATAGTAAAGTGTGGCAGCACCTCACAGCATGCGCGTAGACAACGTTCGACTGAGCTAGTAGCTCTTTTATGATAAATATAAGCTCAAATGCTATCCATATATATTTTGAAATAATTTGAATTCAAATTCAATTATAATTTTCAGTCGAAATTCGTTCGAAATTTTCTCAAAATTTCATGGTAACCGTGGTAAACACATTTACCGGCCCCCCTCGGTAAAAATGCCCTATTCGGTAACGAAAACCTTGGGATGGAGAGGTACATGATT
>NW_021240567.1:0-953 GCF_002162155.2 Triticum dicoccoides | reverse complement strand
ATCCTCTCTTGCAAATGAGATCGCTGATGGAGTCGCCACCTAAGCGTCCAACATGTCACGTGACACAGATGGCATGAGGTATTTTTTTTCTTTGACAGCACACACATGGTATTTAGATGATGGTTGATCCTTGACTACTAGTTTAAGCTAACCATACATTCCATTGACCGGTCAAGCTAACTAGCCAAGCCGAGGAGCCATTGCCGGTATTCTCCTTTTTCTCCTAATGGTAGGATCAGGTCAAGTGACATACGACTATTAACAATACTCCATTTTAATTTTTGAAAGGGAGTGTACTGAAGCATACCTCGTCTACTAGTCTCTCTAGCTTTGTCTTGTATTTCCAGGATGTTTATATTATCAATAGTAAAAGGATGTTTATACCCCGTCTACTAGTCTCTCTAGCTTTGTATTGATTGCTTTCTGAAGCTTCGTGATGGGTGTTGCAAATTGCTCGTCCATTCAACAACACTTCCCTGTTTCAGGGTCCAAAGTTCCCCCAACCCCGAAGAACCAAATCCTTGAATGGTGGTTTCACCCCTTTAGCAATCAGGTCCTGCTCAACCTTATCCCACAACGCCCGGGCTTTGAGATAGCCACCTGACGCCGTGCGATGGTGACGCTCCTTCTTTGCAGCATTTATCTTGTTAATCGATGATATCTTCTTACTTTTCTTCGCTGTCTTGTGGGCCATAAATGCGGGCCAGTGATCTCTTATCTTCTCAAATAGGCCGTCTGGAGTCTTATTTTTGTCGACATACATTGATTTCAACTCATTTTTCCACCTCCTGAATAGACCTGCCATCTTCTTGAGAGCACGAGCCTTGATCAATGACTCTATAACTGGCTTCTCCCGATCCTCCTCTGCCGGTAGGGTGAAATTTTCCTTCAGCGCGGTCCAAAGATCATCTTTCTATCTATCTTCGACAAAAGAAACTTGAGGGTCTTCCTTC
>NW_021240566.1:0-1339 GCF_002162155.2 Triticum dicoccoides | reverse complement strand
TATATATATATATATATATATATATATATATATATATATATATGTATATATATATGTATATGTATATATATATATATATATATATGTATATATATGTATATATTAAGCCTCTGTTGACTAGCTAATTGATGCATTAATTGTTTTGGTATGTACATATATTAACTCTTCTTTCTTCTTTTATAGCCCTCTGGATCGACCAAAACTTCGGTAACAAGGCGAGGCCCGAAGAAAAAGTTGTGCCCGGATGAAAGGTTCACGATCACAGAAATCGCGCGCGATGGCCAACCGATTAAACCCATCCGGACCAAGGAAGCATTTTCTGCTCAGTGCGGGGTTCTTGTTAGGGACATGATCCCGATCAGCATCCACCAATGGTATAAGCCTAAGAAGGAAGACCCTCAAGTTTCTTTTGTCGAAGATAGATAGAAAGATGATCTTTGGACCGCGCTGAAGGAAAATTTCACCCTACCGGCAGAGGAGGATCGGGAGAAGCCAGTTATAGAGTCATTGATCAAGGCTCGTGCTCTCAAGAAGATGGCAGGTCTATTCAGGAGGTGGAAAAATGAGTTGAAATCAATGTATGTCGACAAAAATAAGACTCCAGACGGCCTATTTGAGAAGATAAGAGATCACTGGCCCGCATTTATGGCCCACAAGACAGCGAAGAAAAGTAAGAAGATATCATCGATTAACAAGATAAATGCTGCAAAGAAGGAGCGTCACCATCGCACGGCGTCAGGTGGCTATCTCAAAGCCCGGGCGTTGTGGGATAAGGTTGAGCAGGACCTGATTGCTAAAGGGGTGAAACCACCATTCAAGGATTTGGTTCTTCGGGGTTGGGGGAACTTTGGACCCTGAAACAGGGAAGTGTTGTTGAATGGACGAGCAATTTGCAACACCCATCACGAAGCTTCAGAAAGCAATCAATACAAAGCTAGAGAGACTAGTAGACGGGGTATAAACATCCTTTTACTATTGATAATATAAACATCCTGGAAATACAAGACAAAGCTAGAGAGACTAGTAGACGAGGTATGCTTCAGTACACTCCCTTTCAAAAATTAAAATGGAGTATTGTTAATAGTCGTATGTCACTTGACCTGATCCTACCATTAGGAGAAAAAGGAGAATACCGGCAATGGCTCCTCGGCTTGGCTAGTTAGCTTGACCGGTCAATGGAATGTATGGTTAGCTTAAACTAGTAGTCAAGGATCAACCATCATCTAAATACCATGTGTGTGCTGTCAAAGAAAAAAAATACCTCATGCCATCTGTGTCACGTGACATGTTGGACGCTTAGGTGGCGACTCCATCAGCGATCTCATTTGCAAGAGAGGAT
>NW_021240565.1:0-1095 GCF_002162155.2 Triticum dicoccoides | reverse complement strand
AAAAAAAATTCAAAGTACATGAAGGGGCTTCAACAGAGGAACATTGGGAGCCACCACCTCGGAAGCCGTGGTTACGGCGGGAAGAGGTTCATATGGGCCAAGGAGGACGCGGAAGCCGCGAGTCTGGGCATCTCAGACCCCTTGGCGGAGTTCACTGTCCCGCAGGAGCGTGACGTCCTCAGGGCCCGGCACCGTTGGGACCCAGTGATGAAGGTTTTCGAGACGAACAGGGTCACGACGGAGTTCATGAGACTGCTGGTAATTTTAGTTTCTGATCAATTCGACTGCAAGTTAGTCATATTTGTAAACGATCCTTGTGCCTTTTGCAGAGAGAGCAGCACAGGATTGCGGCCGAAAGCGACTCGCCGTCTGAGGCGTTGGCGAGGCCCAAGTGGGACACTCCATTCAATCGGGCGTTGTACATATTAAAAGGACTCCTGGTGGAGACTCGACCGTCGTATGGACGCGTGCACGGTGTCAGAGACGGCGCCACATCGAGTGACCGTCGTATGGACGCGTGCATTTTGGCATGACTTGTGCTACAAACTAGGACATATCGAGTGCCCGGGATTTGTCGCACCAGGAAAGAGTCAACGTTCCTGCATGTCATTATTCATTTTATTAGGTCTAGAATTAATTACTGGATTTAATCATAGGAAACATGGCTAGAAACGATGAAGGACAGGGTTCTGGTGACTGCGACAACGTCTACCTAGCGACACAAGAATTTTTGAGGGACGCCGATGATCAAGAGTTGATGTTGGTGGGTCCACCTGTCACATCGGAGATTGAGACTGACATCGAGACCGGCACTGAGACTGAGACCGGCATCGAGACCGGCGCTGAGACTGAGACCGGTGCCGAGACTAGCGGAGCCGATATTGAACCGAAAGCAAAGAGGCAACAGCTTCCTAACAAGCTCAGGACTACTAGACTGGTGGTCACGGAGGTGGATGACGGCAATTTTGAGCCAACCACGCCCGAGGAAGCGCGCGCGTGCTACGGCAATCAAATAGGCTGCATCATACGGACAACCGCCACCATCAACAATGAGAAACTAAAGAAGATAGATAATGTGAGGCCCTCCCTCCTAAA
>NW_021240564.1:0-385 GCF_002162155.2 Triticum dicoccoides | reverse complement strand
CGTCCGTTTCCCCCCTCCAAGTGCCGGCGGCAGCGCCGTCCATGAGGGGGGCACACCCCGGACACGCGTGCCGGGCGTTTGTAACCGCCACAACACTTCCAGACTTGTGAGAGGCTGCCTACGCAAGATTTGGCAGCATGCTAGCCCCCGGAGGTCGCCGGCCACAGCCGTAGACGCGCGAAGGGCAATCCGCGTACAGGGAATTTTTCGGATACTTCTCCGTCACCAAAAATTATGAAAAAATACCATCGTTCCTATAGCTTATGTGCCCACGTCGTGCAAAAAAATTCATGATTTTATCGCGCTCCGGGTATTTAGTAATATTGGCGCCGCATCGTTACCGCAGAACATCTACTACCGTGTCATCGCCGTCCGTGAGGGGGGG
>NW_021240563.1:0-900 GCF_002162155.2 Triticum dicoccoides | reverse complement strand
ATTAGGAGAATGATGTGATGGACAAGACCCAATCCTAAGCCTAGCACAAGATCATGTAGTTAGTATGCTAAAGCTTTTCTAATGTCAAGTATCATTTCCTTAGACCATGAGATTGTGCAACTCCCGGATACCGTAGGAATACTTTGGGTGTGCCAAACGTCACAACGTAACTGGGTGACTATAAAGGTGCACTACGGGTATCTCCGAAAGTGTCTGTTGGGTTGGCACGAATCGAGACTGGGATTTGTCACTCCGTGTAAACGGAGAGGTATCTCTGGGCCCACTCGGTAGGACATCATCATAATGTGCACAATGTGATCAAGGAGTTGATCACGGGATGATGTGTTACGAAACGAGTAAAGAGACTTGCCGGTAACGAGATTGAACAAGGTATCGGGATACTGACAATCGAATCTCGGGCAAGTATCGTACCGCTAGACAAAGGGAATTGTATACGGGATTGATTAAAGTCCTTGATATCATGGTTCATCCGATGAGATCATCGTGGAACATGTGGGAGCCAACATGGGTATCCAAATCCCGCTGTTGGTTATTGACCGGAGAGTCATCTCGGTCATGTCTGCATGTCTCCCGAACCCGTAGGGTCTACACACTTAAGGTTCGGTGACGCTAGGGTTATAGAGATATAAGTATGCAGTAACCCGAAAGTTGTTCGGAGTCCCGGATGAGATCCCGGACGTCACTAGGAGTTCCGGAATGGTCCGGAGGTAAAGAATTATATATAGGAAGTGCTATTTCGGCCATCGGGACAAGTTTCGGGGTCACCGGTATTGTACCGGGACCACCGAAAGGGTCCCGGGGGTCCACCGGGTGGGGCCACCTGCCCCGGGGGGCCACATGGGCTGTAGGGGGTGCGCCTTGGCCTATATGGGCCAAGGG
>NW_021240562.1:0-1232 GCF_002162155.2 Triticum dicoccoides | reverse complement strand
TTTTATTGCAAGGGGAAGGGTCACTGGAAGCGGAACTGCCCCAAATACTTAGCGGACAAGAAGGCCGGCAACACTAAAGGTATATTTGATATACATGTAATTGATGTGTACCTTACCAGTACTCGTAGTAACTCCTGGGTATTTGATACCGGTGCCGTTGCTCATATTTGTAACTCACAGCAGGAGCTGCGGAATAAGCGGAGACTGGCGAAGGACGAGGTGACGATGCGCGTCAGGGAATGGTTCCAAGGTCGATGTGATCGCCGTCGGCACGCTACCTCTACATTTACCTACGGGATTAGTTTTAAACCTCAATAATTGTTATTTGGTGCCATGTTTGAGCATGAACATTGCATCTGGATCTCGTTTGATACGAGATGGCTACTCATTTAAATCTGAGAATAATGGTTGTTCTATTTATATGAGAGATATGTTTTATGGTCATGCCCCGATGGTCAATGGTTTATTCTTAATGAATCTCGAACGTAATGTTACACATATTCATATTGTGAATACCAAAAGATGTAAAGTTGATAACGATAGTCCCACATACTTGTGGCACTGCCGCCTTGGTCACATTGGTGTCAAGCGCATGAAGAAGCTCCATGCTGATGGACTTTTAGAGTATCTAGATTATGAATCATTTGACACATGCGAACCATGCCTCATGGGCAAAATGACCAAGACCCCGTTCTCCGGAACAATGGAGCCAGCAACCAACTTGTTGGAAATCATACATACCGATGTGTGCGGTCCAATGAGCGTTGAGGCTCGCGGAGGATATCGTTATGTTCTCACTCTCACTGATGACTTGAGTAGATATGGGTATGTCTACTTGATGAAACACAAGTCTGAGACCCTTGAAAAGTTCAAGCAATTTCAGAATGAAGTAGAGAATCAATGTGACCGAAAGATAAAGTTCTTACGATCGGATCGTGGAGGAGAATATTTAAGTCACGAATTTGGTACACACTTAAGAAAATGTGGAATCATTTCACAACTCACGCCGCCTGGAACACCTCAGCGTAATGGTGTGTCCGAACGTCGTAATCGCACTCTATTGGATATGGTGCGATCTATGATGTCTCTTACCGATTTACCGCTATCATTTTGGGGATACGCTCTAGAGACAACTACATTCACTTTAAATAGGGCACCATCTAAATCCGTTGAGACGACACCGTATGAATTATGGTTTGGGAAGAAACCTAAGCTGTCGTTTCTAAGAGTTT
>NW_021240561.1:0-981 GCF_002162155.2 Triticum dicoccoides | reverse complement strand
GACCGACACGTTCGATGCTGGGTCATGGATGCCTGTCCCTGTAAGTCTGTGCCGCTTTGGGTTTACGACTAGCCATGTCAGCCCGGGCTCCTTATCATATGGATGCTAGCGACACTGTCATATACGTGTGCCAAAAGGCGCAAACGGTCCCGGGCAAAGGTAAGGCGACACCCGTGGGAATACCGTGCGTGAGGCCGCAAAGTGATATGAGGTGTTACATGCTAGATCGATGTGGCATTGAGTCGGGGTCCTGACAGCGTTGGTATCAGAGCTTGACTGCCTGTAGGATTACCAAGCCAAACTGGTCGAAGTCGAGTCTAGAAATTCTTTAGTTATATAAGGGAATTGATTGTGGGATGGAACGTAAGGCTCTTTTTACTCCTTATACCTCATGCCCTTCTGATCTGAGTCATCTTATCTTCCTACGGGGATTAAGAACTAGGCTTTCTCTTCTTTCTATCAGGATCACGTGTTACTAATCCGTAGACTTATAGATTGTTGGATTAAGTCTCAGTTCAGTTCCTACTACTTCCGTATGTTAATTGTTGATCTCGGAACCTTGATATTGTGCTTCTGAGTGGTTATGCCACCATTTTTGTGATTGTCTCAAGTCTTTTTGAGCAATTATAGCCGTTATGCTGTCCGAGTCATCCCAGGTTTCTAAATAGTCCGATGCATTTGCAAATCCCTTCCTTCTGTTTCCGATGTTCCCATGGGCCAGATTAACCACACTAATCGGTGTGTTGAGGTAATTATTGCCTCGACATATATGTTGGAATTATTATTATGACCCTAAGTGCTTAGGGGATCATCTAGTGGTCTAGCCATGATTTGTGTCCTAGTGTGAAGATTCTGGCCTTTATTCTCGGAAGCATCCCGTGATGCTACTTAGTAGTAGGTATTCTACTCCTGGGTTCTGAACCCGAGATTCACTCTACCTACTTCATGTTGATAGTAATTGCTAGTGCCTTTAGGATATTA
>NW_021240560.1:0-1367 GCF_002162155.2 Triticum dicoccoides | reverse complement strand
CAAGATTGAACCCAAAGCTAAGCACTTCTCCCATTGCAAGAAAGATCAATCTAGTAGGCCAAACCAAACTGATAATTCGAAGAGACTTGCAAAGATAACCAATCATACATAAAAGAATTCAGAGAAGATTCAAATATTATTCATAGATAGACTTGATCATAAACCCACAATTCATCTGTCTCAACAAACACACCGCAAAAAGAAGATTACATCAAATAGATCTCCACAAGAGAGGGGGAGAACATTGTATTGAGATCCAAAAAGAGAGAAGAAGCCATCTAGCTACTAGCTATGGACCCGTAGGTCTGAAGTAAACTACTCACACTTCATCGGAGAGGCTATTGTGTTGATGTAGAAGCCCTCCCTGATCGATGCCCCCTCCGGCAGAGCTCCGGAAGAGGCCCCAAGATGGGATCTCGTTTTGGCTCCTCCCTGATCGTTTGGGGGTACGTGGATATATATAGGAGGAAGAAGTACGTCGGTGGAGCAACAGGGGCCCCACGAGGGTGGAGGGCGCGCCTGGGGGGTAGGCGTGCCCCCTACCTCGTGGGCTCCTATTAGCTGGCTTGACGTAGGGTCAAAGTCTCCTGAGTTGTATTCGGTGAGAAAATCACGTTCCCGAAGGTTTCATTCCGTTTGGACTCCGTTTGATATTCCTTTTCTTCAAAACCCTCAAACAGGCAAAAAACAACAATTCTGGGCTGGGCCTCCAGTTAATAGGTTAGTCCCAAAAATAATATAAAAGTGGATAATAAAGCCCAATAATGTCCAAAACTGTAGATAATATAGCATGGAGCAATCAAGATTTATAGATACGTTGGAGACGTATCATACCCTCGTAGACTGTAAGCGGAAGCGTTATGAGAACGCGGTTGATGTAGTCGAACGTCTTCACGATTCGACCAATCCAAGTACCGAACGCACGGCACATCCGAGTTCAGCACACGTTTAGCTCGATAAAGTCCCACGAACTCTGATCCAACGGAGCTTTACGGGAGAGTTTCGTCAGCACTATGGCGTGATGACGGCGATGATGTTGATACCGCCGCAGGGCTTCTCCTAAGCACCGCTACAATATGATCGAGGTGGATTATGGTGGAGGGGGCACCGCACACGACTAAGGGATCAATGATCAACTTGTGTGTTCTAGGGTGCCCCCCTGCCCCCCTATATAAAGGAGCAAGGGGGAGGTCGGCCGGCCCTGTAGGGCGCGCCAGGAGGAGTCCTCCTCCTACTAGGAGTAGGACTCCCCTTTCGTACTCCTACTAGGAGGAGGAAAGGAAGGAGGAGGGGAGATGAAGGAGAGAGAGGAAAGGAGGGAAGGGGGGCCGGCCCCCTAGTACAATTCGGTTTGGGCTAGGGGGGGG
>NW_021240559.1:0-466 GCF_002162155.2 Triticum dicoccoides | reverse complement strand
CCCCATATGCCCTCCATTCTCCCCATGGAATGGAGAGAAATAAAGATGGCGTCGCCGGCATGCACCTCATGGCCACTCGGCATTGTATCATCAGCGACCACCGTCTTGAGCTCAGTAGGCGCCGCCGGTACAACCTGAGAGTCTCATACAAGGCAGCCCGAAGATAGGATAAAGATCTGGTCTCATCCGGCTCAAATATCACCATAGTGCCAACACCAGCTACTACTTTGTGTGATGCAATCGGTGAGAGTTCGTTGCGGATGATTGAAACGATGTTAGGGTTCTGGGCGAGGTTGTAGAAGATCCATGTCAGGGCTATTCCAACTGTGTCCCTCGCAGCGAGCATGTAGCCAATGGTGATAGCACAAAACAAGTCATCATTAGCGTAGTATGGGTCATCGAGGAAGAAAGATACAATATCCACACCTTGTTCTTCCTCATCATTATTAACTTGCCACGTCTTGAT
>NW_021240558.1:0-2528 GCF_002162155.2 Triticum dicoccoides | reverse complement strand
AGAGCCATTTAGCTCATATGCTTGCTAGAGCATTTTATCAGTGCTGAAGCACCATGCGTCATTTGGGATATTGCCAAAACCTTGAGAATATCATTCCAGGCAAAGGGCAACTATGATGGGGGACGCGAATTTGATGAACATGGGTGCGTGCGCGCACATCCTTTATGAATAGTAAATTCAAAAAATGCTAGAAAAAATATAAAAAATCTATTTTTTTAACATACATAGTCAATCGGTATACTCGCATATGAAGTTTCACGAAGAAATCGCATATGTGGTAAATCTGGGCAAGAATGACAAAATCGAAGCTATATTAAAAAACACTGTTTAATGAATAGTATGGTCGCATTTGTATTTTCTTCACTAAGAATACCATGGGTGTCAATACATCATAAAACTTCACACGTGAGTAGAATGATCGACTAAGCTTCTTACCATGAAATTTTAGATTTTTTTATTTTTTCTAGGATTTTTTTATGAATTTACTATTCACGTGAGATGCACGCACACCATATTCACCATTGTATTTTCGCTAAGATAAGGCACTTTATCAAATCTCCTAATTAAGTACAAGCAGGTCATCATGCTAGCCGTTGTAATTGAGGTGTGACCAACATGGGTCTCGTTCCCGCCTGGTGCAGCTAGCCATTTGCACTGCCGTGCAATCAATTCTCATCAACGCACCTAACGTTTCAATGCGTGAGGCTGCCATGTTGGCCATTTACTAGGGGCACAGAGGCGATACGAGCAATATACCGGCTGGTGTACGCTGACCAGGAAATGTTATACGGCAATGATGTATTGTAGTAGTACGAATCACGTGGGGACGAGTGGTGCTGATAACGACCTCGCGTGGCTGCATGCACACACGCGAATTATCGGAAGACAGATCCAATACATGTTGCAAGAAAATATTTATTTCGACTGCAAAACCATTACCACGATATTAATTCCGTTGAATAACTCCCCAATAATTTCTTTTCATTCGTAACATTACAAGAACTGATAGACCAATTAAGAATGTATTTATATATTCTCTCCGTTCCAAAATTTTTATCTTAGATTTATCTAAATACGAATGTATCAAGTCACATTTTAGTATTAGATACATCCGTATCTAGATAATTCTAAGACAAGAATTTTGGGACGGAGGGAGTATTAACCAAACCAACTAATCAAGAATATGTGGGTACACATATATATGTATGATCGACAAGTATATACGTGTAGACCATACGTGTGGTTAATCGCTAATCAGGCCACGCGGACGGCGCCATGCGTGCTTGCTTCCATGTGGCTGGAGTAATGACGTACGTTCTTGGTGTTTTTCCATCCAGCAACCAAACCCTAGCACCACTTGCAGTCCATGTCAAAATGGCAGTTGAACGAAGCTAAGTAATCTGACAATTTCACAAGTACCAGGAAATAATCAGGGGAGATGCAAGAAACAAAAATAGGCAGAACTTGTTCAGCTAATTATCCCAATGCTTTTGTGAACCAAGTGTATTCATTGAGGAAAGCATATAGAAGAGAACCAATTATGTATACTAGATGACTCGTTGCGCCAATGGCGCAAAGGCCGAAAGGAAGCCAAGTATTGTGAGAATATTTAGACACCCAAGTCAAAAACCAAGTGTGGCCAACACTCCTGCATCCTCTGCTTGGAAGCCGCCTTTTCTCACCGGATCTAACATAGACTAGTATAACGCCCGTGCGTTGCCACGGGCTCTTTAAAATTTATAATCAGTATCTTTCATTTATCATCCCCTCATATTGTGTGATTATGGGGTGCTCTAATTAGAAACACAACAATCAAATATTAGGAAATTTCACCGAACGAACAACAACGAATAATACGATATCTATCAAACAAATAAAATGAGGTCATATTTTTGGTCCGTCGTGCACTTCTGTTGAAAAGTGCCTATCCCTTTTAGAATCAACCCACTATTTGCTCGCACGCAAAAAAATACATCTCTAAAGTGGAGAACCGATCGGTGCCAAAAAGAACTCAAACTCCTATCCAATCTCGACTTCGTGCTCTTCCACTTCCATTGATAAAGATGGGACGTCAAGGGTTTCATCATGATGACCTCGAGCAGCCTCCGACATCCCTCCCCACATCTACCCCTACCCCCTGCTGCCGCTTGCACTGTCCTTGCTCCTCGAGGGAGCTAGGGACACAATGTTCTCTAGGATGGGCATGACCAGATCCACGAGGAGGCCACATTCTTTCATGGAAACCCAATCAAGCACACCACCCTCCGCAACCATCCAATCCCGACCTAACAAAGTCAAGACCCGCCATCGATCCACAAATCAGGCTTGCCGCATCCAGGTTCACTGCAAGTCTGCGACGAGTCTGTAGTCGACATCTTGACTTTGGCTATCCCCACGGAAGAATCATCGGATCCTGCTTACTTTTACCATCACTTCATCTCTTCCCAAGGCAGCGACACCACCCAGCCAATCACCACCACCGCTTGCGGCTTGCCTACATAAAATCATGAGAAATCCCCACGGCGGTG
>NW_021240557.1:0-1392 GCF_002162155.2 Triticum dicoccoides | reverse complement strand
AACAATACCGCTGAACCAAAATATGACATGCTGGTAGGCAGTATGACTTGTATCGTCCACAACTCACTTGTGTTCTACTCGTGCATATAACATCAACATCATTAACCTAGGCTCGGATGCCACTGTTGGGTTTCGTAGTAATTTCAAAAAATTTCCTACGCGCACACAGGATCATGTGATGCATAGCAACGAGAGGAGAGTGTTGTCTACGTACCCAACGCAGACCGACTGCGGAAGCGATGACACGACGTAGAGGAAGTAGTCGTACGTCTTCACGATCCAACCGATCAAGCACCGAAACTACGGCACCTCCGAGTTCGAGCACACGTTCAGCTCGATGACGATCCCCGGACTCTGATCCAGCAAAGTGTCGGGGAAGAGTTTCGTCAGCACGACGGCGTGGTGACGATCTTGATGAACTACAGCAGCAGGGCTTCGCCTAAACTCCGCTACAGTATTATCGAGGTATATGGTGGCAGGGGGCACCGCACACGGCTAAGGAATCAATCACGTGGATCAACTTGTGTCAACTTGTGTGTTTAGAGGTGCCCCTGCCTCCGTATATAAAGGATGGAGGAGGAGGAGGCCGGCCAAGGCAAAGGTGCGGCCAAGATAGGGAGTCCTACTAGGACTCCAAGTCCTAGTAGGAGTCCACCAAGAGGGGAGGAAGGGAGAAGGAATAGGAGGAGAAGGAGAGGTGGCCGGCCCCCTTTTCCCTAGTCCAATTCGGACCAAAGGGGAGGGGGGGCGCAGCAGCCTTTTTCCTCTTCCCACTAAAGCCCATCAAGGCCCATTACTTCTCCCATAACTACCCGGTACTCCGAAAAATACCCGAATCACTCGGAACCTTTCCGATGTCCGAATATAGTCGTCCAATATATCGATCTTTACGTCTCGACCATTTCGAGACTCCTCGTCATGTCCCCGATCTCATCCGGGACTCCGAACTCCTTCGGTACATCAAAATGCATAAACTCATAATATAACTGTCATCGTAACCTTAAGCGTGCGGACCCTACGGGTTCGAGAACAATGTAGACATGACCAAGACACGTTTCCGGTCAATAACCAATAGCGGGACCTGGATGCCCATATTGGCTCCTACATATTCTACGAAGATCTTTATCGGTCAGACCGCATAACGACATACGTTGTTCCCTTTGTCATCGGTATGTTACTTGCCCGAGATTTGATCGTCGGTATCCAATACCTAGTTCAATCTCGTTACCGGCAAGTCTCTTTACTCGTTCCGTAATACATCATCTCACAACTAACATATTAGTTGCAGTGCTTGCAAGGCTTATGTGATGTGCATTACCGAGAGGGCCCAGAGATACCTCTCCGACAATCGGAGTGACAAATCCTAATCTCGAAATACGCCAACCCAACATC
>NW_021240556.1:0-698 GCF_002162155.2 Triticum dicoccoides | reverse complement strand
TACATATAGAAATAGTATATCGAAGTACTAATTAGCTACTAGAAATAAATGCAATGCGCCCTAAACCTTGTCTATTGTGAAAACACACGCAAATTTAACTGTGCCTTCTAAACTGTGACGGAGGGAGTAGTACAAGTTTTAACAAAAAAAATACTTTTCGAAATGTGTGAGGTAGAATAACCACCTGCTCTACTCCCTCCGTCCGTTTATTCAGGGCCTAAACCAAAGCCAGAACGTGGGAATAACCATCATCATCAAACTGCAATAAGTAGTACTCAAGATTTTCTATAAAAGTGATACTATGTAATAAGAATACCATTGCTGTTTTCCTTTTTTTAGCGGCAGAATACCATTGCTGTTTTGGAAACGACAACTGTACGTGTACTGGTGCTTCGCTGTAGAGAGCGTGCAACAGCTAGCTCATGAATGCACGCGGTATCAATCCATCCAGCACTAGCAGTAGCTGCATGCATGCATGCATGCACGCAGGCCGTCGCGAAGCTCGTTAATGGCTGCCAAAACGCCTCCGCGTGAGAGAAATGGACTCGTGAGTCCGCTATATAACCTGCACTTCTCTCCCCTCTCCTCGTCCACTCCGCCGGCCCTACCCCCGGATCGCCCCCCTCCGCTCACGCCCTCTTGCACCGCCGGACTCCCGGACCTCCTTGCCATGGCGGCCGCCGCGCTCAGGGCTCAGC
>NW_021240555.1:0-389 GCF_002162155.2 Triticum dicoccoides | reverse complement strand
AAGGGCGTGCATGGTTTTCTTGGTATGAGGGGAGACTCAGTGGAAAAGGCCTCAATAGTATGTAGGGGGAGACTGGGTATGAGGGGAGACTGGGTGGAAAAGGCACGCTAGGAGGGGACTCAATAGTATGTAGGGACGGGCATTCTTGGTCTCAAGCACACTACACTGTTCTACATAATTCTACCTTGGTGACCCCGTATGTCGATAAACACAAGAACATTTTGCGCTTCAAACACCCAGACGAGTGTGATGACTGGATTACATGTGAACACATCAGGAGTTTCGGCAGTTGGTTCCAAACACGTCTCAGGTGTGACAAAACTGTTTCTGATGACTTGTACTCATTAGCGAGGGAACCATCTTCGACTGTAATGACCTACAAGGGGTAC
>NW_021240554.1:0-3026 GCF_002162155.2 Triticum dicoccoides | reverse complement strand
AAAAAAAATGTTGGGTACACCTTCTATCACAGATCCGAAGGCAAGATATTCGTTGCTGAGAATGGATCCTTTCCAGAAAAGGAGTTTCTCTCGAAAGAAGTGAGTGGGAGGAAAGTAGAAAACTTGATAAGGTAATTGTACCTTATCCCTTATTGGAAAGTAGTTCATCACAAAAATCTGTTCTTGTGACTACTACACCAATTAGTGAGGAAGCTAATGATGATGATCATGTAACTTCAGATCAAGTTACTACCGAATCTCGTAGGTAAACCAGAGTGAGATCCGCACCAGAGTGGTACAGTAATCCTGTTCTGGAAGTCATGTTACTAGACCATGACGAACTTGCGAACTATGAGGAAGCGATGATGAGCCCAGATTCCGCGAAATGGTTTGAGGCCATGAAATCTGAGATATGATCCATGTATGAGAACAAAGTATGGACTTTGATGGATTTGCTCGATGATCGGCAAGCCATAGAAAATAAATGGATCTTCAAGAGGAAGACAGACGCTGATAGTAGTGTTACTATCTACAAAGCTAGACTTGTCGAAAAAGGGTTTTTGACAAAGTTCAAGGTGTTGACTACGATGAAATTTTCTCACTCGTAGCGATGCTTAAGTCTGTCCAAATCATGTTAGCAATTGCCGCATTTTTATGAAATCTGGCAAATGGATAAACAAAACTACATTCCTTAATGGATTTAAAGAAGAGTTGTATATGATGCAACCAGAAGGTTTTGTCAATCCAAAAGGTGCTAACAAAATATGCAAGCTCCAGCGATCCATCTATGGACTAGTGCAAGCATCTCGGAGTTGGAATATACGCTTTGATAAGTTGATCAAAGCATATAGTTTTATACAGACTTGCGGTGAAACCTGTATTTACAAAAAAGTGAGTGGGAGCACTACAACATTTCTGATAAGTATATTGTTGATCGGAAATAATGTAGAATTATTCTGCAAAGCATAAAGGAGTATTTGAAAGGAGTTTTTTGAAGAAGGACCTCGGTGAAGCTGCTTACATATTGAGCATCAAAATCTATAGAGATAGATCAAGACGCTTGATAAGTTTTTTCAATGAGTGCATACCTTGACAAGATTTTGAAGTAGTTCAAAATGGAACAGTCAAAGAAAGAGTTTCTTGCCTGTGTTACAAGGTGTGGAATTGAGTAAGACTCAAAGCCCGACCACGACAGAAGATAGAAAGAGAATGAAAGTCATTCCCTATGCCTCAGCCATAGGTTCTATAAAGTATGCCATGCTGTGTACCAGATCTATTGCATACCCTACCACTGATTTTGGCAAGGGAGTGCAATAGTGATCTAGGAGTAGATCACTGGATAGTGGTCAAAATTATCCTTAGTGTAATAAGGATATGTTTCTCGATCATGCACGTGACAAAAAGGTTCGTCGTAAAGGGTTACGTCGATGCAAGTTTTGACACTGATCCAGATGACTCTAAGTCTCAATTTGGATACATATTGAAAGTGGGAGCAATTAGCTAGAGTAACTCTATGCAGAGCATTGTTGACATAGAAATTTGCAAAATACATGCGGATCTGAATGTGGCAGACCCGTTGACTAAACTTCTCTCACAAGCAAAACATGATCACGCCGTAGTACTCTTTGGGTGTTAAATCACATGGTGATGTGAACTAGATATTGACTCTAGTAAACCCTTTCGGTGTTGGTCACATGACGATGTGAACTATGGGTGTTAATCACATGGTGATGTGAACTATTGGTGTTAAATCACATGGCGATGTGAACTAGATTATTGACTCTAGTGCAAGTGGGAGACTGAAGGAAATATGCCCTAGAGGCAATAATAAAATTATTATTTATTTCCTTATTTCATGATAAATGTTTATTATTCATGCTAGAATTGTATTAACCAGAAACATAATACATGTGTGAATACATAGACAAACAGAGTGTCACTAGTATGCCTCTACTTGACTAGCTCGTTGATTAAAGATGGTTGAGTTTCCTAACCATAGACATGAGTTGTCATTTGATTAACGGGATCACATCATTAGGAGAATGATGTGATTGACATGACCCATTCCGTTAGCTTAGCACCCGATCGTTTAGTATGTTGCTATTGCTTTCTTCATGACTTATACATGTTCCTATGACTATGAGATTATGCAACTTTCGTTTACCGGAGTAACACTTTGTGTGCTACCAAACGTCACAACGTAACTGGGTAATTATAAAGGTGCTCTACAGGTGTCTCCGAAGGTACTTGTTGGGTTGGCGTATTTCGAGATTAGGATTTATCACTCCGAATGTCGGAGAGGTATCTCTGGGCCCTCTCGGTAATGCACATCACTTAAGCCTTGCAAGCATTGCAACTAATGAGTTAGTTGCGGGATGATGTATTACAGAACGAGTAAAGAGACTTGCCGGTAACGAGATTGAACTAGGAATTGAGATACCGACGATCGAATCTCGGGCAAGTAACATACCGATGACAAAGGGAACAATGTATGTTGTTATGCGGTCTGACCGATAAAGATCTTCATAGAATATGTAGGAGCCAATATGAGCATCCAGGTTCCGCTATTGGTTATTGACCGGAGACGTGTCTCGGTCATGTCTACATTGTTCTCGAACCCGTAGGGTCCGCACGCTTAACGTTACGATGACAATTTCAATATGAGTTTATATATTTTGATGTACCGAAGTTTGTTCGGAGTCTCGGATATGATCACGGACGTGACGAGGAGTCTCGAAATGGTCGAGACATAAAGATTGATACATTGGAAGCCTATATTTGGATATAGGAATTGTTCCGGGTGAAATCGGGATTTTACCGGAGTACCGGGAGGTTACCGGAACCCCCCGGGAGATAAATGGGCCTTAGTGGGATTTAGTGGAAGAGAGGAGAGGTGGCCAGGACTGGGCCGCGCGCCCCTCCCCCTAGTCCGAATAGGACAAGGAGAGGGAGGCGGTGCCCCCCTTCCTTCTCTCTCTCCTCTTTCCCCCTCCCGAATCCTATTCCAACTAGTAAAGGGGGGGGGG
>NW_021240553.1:0-1503 GCF_002162155.2 Triticum dicoccoides | reverse complement strand
CACGGCCGAACACCACCGTCGCCGCCGTTCGCCATAGCAGCCATCTCCGGCCACCCCTCGCTCCCCCGACTAGCTCAGAAGCTCCGCCACAACCCCCTCTTCTTCCCCACCGCTCCACGGGCCCCCGGAAGCCCTGCATCGCCGCCACGTCGCCGTTCCCCTCTTCGGGCTCCGACCATCATCGCCGACGAATTCGCCGTCTCCAGCGCGTCCCCGAGCCCGCTTCGACGCCCACTGCAACCGCGGTGAGCCCCCGAGTCGTTTCCCCCTTCTTCCCGGGTCTCTTTCGACCTCTAGGCCCTAGCCCCACCTTGGCCGAGAGCTCCACGCCGCCGGCGATGTCGCCGTCGTGGCCACGGTCACCGTAGAGCCCAACCGAGCACACTATCGTGCTCCACGCCTCACTAGGAGCACGTAGCACGCACCAACGCCTCCCCTAGCGCCCTGCATCGCCTAACCCGCCGTTGGCCGAACTCCGGCCGCCGCTCACGAGCTCGCCGTCGTCGATACCGGCCACCACAGGCACGGCCACCACCACCATTCGATGCGCACCAGCAAGGGCTCTCCAACGAGCCCAAGCACAGCCTCGCCCGTGCCCTGTAGCGCGTTTCCGGCTCGCGCCGCCATCTCGGGCCTCGCCGGCGTCATGTCGCCGGTGGGTTTGACCCCACTGACCCGGGATTTGACCCTGCTAATTAACCCTGTGACACTGATAGCAGGGCCCCACCTGCTAATTAATCCTAGATTAGTTTCTGTTTAGTTTTTAACTAATCCTAATGGCCCCACGCGTCAGCTTTGACTAAGCTGACGTGGCTGTTGACTGGGCCCACATGTCAGCTACACTAATCAGCCCCAGTCACTGACCAGTGGACCCCACTGGTCAGGTTTGACCACCAGCAGCGTCTGTTGACCTGCTGACGTCATAGTGACGCAATGCTGACGCAATAAGTATTTTCTGGATTTATTAATATTCAGGAAATTTCAGAAAATGCCTAAAACTTCTAAAAATCATAGAAAATTAACCGTAACTCCAAATTAAATAATTTATATATGAAAAATTATCAGAAAAATTCAAGGAATCCATCTGTACTATTTTCATGCATGTTAGAACAACTTATAGCTGCTGTTTAGCACAAATCAATTAAATGGCATTTGAATAATCACATATGGAGTTTAAATTTGAATCTTGTATTCAAACCAACTTCATTTAATCTGTTGCTAGTTGCATTAGCTCAAAACACATTCATTTTGCCATGTCATGATCATGCATCATATTGTGCATTGCATTGATTGTGTTCCCTTCTGTGTTGCCGGTATTTGTCCCCTCTCGATAGACATGATACCGATGATGTGATCGTTGACACTGATGAAGACTCAATGTTATCTTCAGAAGTGCCAGGCAAGCAAAACCCCCTTGTTCATTCCGATACAATCCTACTCTCTCGCTCCTGCTCTCTTTTACTGCATTAGGACAACAACGATTCATCTGTTACTTGCTGCGGT
>NW_021240552.1:0-1525 GCF_002162155.2 Triticum dicoccoides | reverse complement strand
TGCCGGACTACGTCGACCTTGTCAGCGACGACGAAGACAACGATGGCCACTGAGAAGACGGCAACGGCCATGGCAGGAGCGCGCGGGCGGCGGATTTCTTTTATTTTTTTATGTTAATTATGTCTATGGGGACCATGGAACTAGGCCGTTTTGTGGTCGTGATGTTTAATTATGTTTTATGTTTGCATTTATTTTATTTTTTTCGGCATTTCATTTTATAGTTTTTGGTTTTTTAATCACGTCCACCTCGGACATGATTTAGGGTACAGCCGCGCGTTGGGCACACCGACAATCCAACGATCCCAAACGGACATGGGTGAACTCATCGTCGCCCCAAACAGATGAAAATATCTCACTCTATTCCAAGCAGGACCTACGAGGCGCCGCAATCCCGCAACTAGTGACTGACAAGTGATACTGGGCGACGTGTGGAGGAAAATGGAGGCATCAAATTTAAAGCTAAGCTGTAGCCGGCCCACACGACTGCCCATATTGTCGATCGCCCGCGCGCGTTGACAGACTGCCACTGCCACTGCCAGCCAGCCAAGAGAAAAAAAATCAGCTGCGAGCAGAGGAGAGGGAGGCAGGGAGATGGCAGACGCCGAGGCGCCCTTGCTGCGGCCCGCCGAGGACGACGGCGACGAGGCGGCGCCGCTGCCGGCGTCTCCGACTTCTGCGGCCGCCCAGTCAGCCGCGGCGGCTCCGGCGGCTGGCGCTCCGCCCTCTTCGTCGTCGGTACGCACGCGCTCTCCCGCAGTTGATTCGTTAAGCTGCCATCTTGATGGATCCGGCGGTCTGGCTGGGTGGGTGCAGTGTTGGAGATCGCCGGCAACTTCGCCTTCTTCGGCGTCTCGTCGAACCTCATCACGTACCTGACGGGGCCGCTGGGCCACTCCAACGCGTCAACGCCTGGTCCGGCACGGCCTGCTTGATGCCACTGCTGGGCGCCTTCGTCGCCGACTCGTGGCTGGGCCGCTACCGCTCCATCATCCTCGCCTGCACCCTCTACATCCTGGTAAGTAGTAAATCCATCTCCCCTTCCCGTTCTGTTTTTACATCATCACCATGTTCGTACGGTACTAGATTCAATCGTAAGAACAACTGAGTAAATAACTTTTTCACCATCCTTCACGTGAGGCACATGGTTGTGAGATACGAAAGATAGTCGTCGGCATGCTAATGCATGGCTGTGAGCTATCTGTGATGCGTTTCCGATCGACCAACCGAGTAATGGTCCACCTCAAAGAATCGACGGTGATGTCGACTTTGAACATTATACTAGTAGAGTTAATCGATTAGCACTTATCTCCTTTTCTTGGCTTGACCATGTCTTTGCTAAAATTGTCATTTTTCTTTTACCTAATTGTTTTTTAATCCTAAAAACACAACATGTTAATTGTCGTTGATTTAATTCGTACTAAATCTGCGACAATTAATATGAATTGAAGGGATAGTAATTCTGTCGTAAAAACACCGCGATCCATACCATCGTAACTATGTTTTTCTTTTAAGGACTCACCTATAA
>NW_021240551.1:0-2689 GCF_002162155.2 Triticum dicoccoides | reverse complement strand
TTTTTATTAATTTTCTGTGATGAACTATGTGATAAAAAGTAGCTTCTGTTCAATTTGCGCCGAAGCACGCTGAATACGGCCCGAAATTGGTCAATTTGCGCCGATAGTGGGCCAACTGGCGCAAAAAATGGGCTGAAAAGTGGGCCTAAATAAACACTTGGGGCGGCGGCTGGAAATCAGATCACCCCCAAGCCGATATTTTAGCCGGCGCGCCGCCAGGGCGGCGCTATTTTTATCCCCTGGGAGCCGAACGAGTGGAGATGCTCTTAAATGTAGCAACCATGTTGCTACAGTGCCCCGAAGGCTGCCTGGGTCCTATCCCAATTCTACTGCCGCTACTGCCCATGACAACACAAAATCTTCGTGACCCATTTGAAAGCATGAGGCAGATTGAAAAGCGCTCGGTCTATTTTTCGAAAATGTTGATAAATTCACATTTGTACATAAACATCATAGATTTTTCCAGAGCCTAATGCAAATAGCAAGGCTTAGGGTTGTCCACAATACGACAAACACACCAACTTAATACAAATACAGTAATATTTAGTCCTTGAAACTAAATTAACATACCAATTCAATATAGACATCGAACTGATGGACACGAATGACTTTTTTCCTGCTTGTCAATGATCGATGATCCCTTGTTCGTTGTGAATCGACGCGGAACCCTTCCCTCAAGACTGGTTGGACACTGACCCCATTATTCAGATAGCGACGGTGACATAGTCCGTCTTTCATGGTCAAGATCCTCCAGTACATTTCATAGCTCACGTAGACGTCTGCATAAGTCAGGTGTAATGAAGTAGTAAACGCTTTCCGCTCCTAGTAGTCATGGTATCCTGTAGTCATGGTATCCTGGCAGGAATTCTGCCTTCTTGCCATTATAGGAGCTGTCTATGATAGCCGCTGTAAGGTCCGCCATGGAGTCCCTTCTACCGTCGCCTTTAAAGTAGAACTCCTTTTGGATGTCGATGTGGTGCTCCTACGGAATTACAATAAGAGACTGTAGAAGGAATTTCCTGTCTCCGTTGGTGTCCATGCTAGCGAAAGTTGCCCCTTTACGTTCGAGAAAATCATCCAGCCCTGACACCACGCCTTCGCCCTACAAAAATTATAGAAGAGTACGTGTTCTCGCATTGATAGTTGCAGGACGGCGGATGATTGTCGCTCGTGAAGATGCTTACAGGCAGGGCCGACCCTGTGTTTCGGGAGGCCCTAGGCGAACTCGATGACATGGGCCCTCTAAGTCCTAAGACCATATATATATAACTTCATTTGCATAATACTAAAAGTAAACTTTCAACCACAGAGCGGCTGAGGCACCGAGCGAGGAACGACAGAGCGACGGGCTGATGAGACGACGAAGAAGAACCGACCAGCCACGAATGGGAAAAGTCAGATTTTTTTTTTGAGAAGAAAGGAAAAGCTAGACATTCCGATTGATTTGTTTCACACGTACGCGTGCATCGAGCGGCTGTGACTTGCGTGCGCGACGCTTCGCTACGCATTACCAGGTGATCCGATGGGCCGAGCCCATCTTGTTTTCTTCCTCTCATAATTTTTCCCTTGTCTATTTTTTTGCTGAGATATACTATATGGATACTACATCATGGGCCCCCCTCCGGCCTGGCCCCTGGGCCGTCGCCCCTCTGCCCATGCCCCAGGGCCGGCCCTGCTTACAGGTGTACTCAGTGTACACCCTACGAACTTGTACTTTTCTTACTGCAACCATTGCTCGTACAAGGCGATGGTGTCCTTCACCGTGTGATTCTCGTTGTGTACAACACATGCAACTCGATGGTATCATGAGCAGTGATCTTGTGGTGTTTAGGTCATCCGAATAAAAAAGTTGGTCCAACGAAATGATCCAAACGAACGAAGCATCCGCCTGCTGTTCGCTTGTTGTCCGTCCCGACCTAAATTGAATCCAAATTTGAGTCACAAATGGCTCTGCGACGAACAAAAGCAGACGCTCACGTCGCTCGCTCTCGTCCGCTCCAGCCCTCTCGTGTCCGGCCTGGACCCACCTATCAGCGACCCCGCACTGCCTCCACAACCGCCCCCACGAGGCCACCGGCGCAGGCCGCCGCGGCGCTCACCGGAGGCGCCATCGGCGCAGGTCGCTGCGGCGCTCACCGGCGAGGCTACCGACGCAAGCCACTGAGCCGAGCAGAGCAGCGGGGAGATTTCGCGGAACGGCAAGCGGGCGACAGGGGATCTCCGGCACTCCTCCTCCTTTCTGCGTCCTCGGCGACGCTCTTGGGACCTAGCCGGCCTAGAGCACGACGGGATGCCGGGCCGCGGCCGCGTGCGGGCCGCCGGAGCAGTCCGGCGGCGACGGCGGCGCGGAGCCATGGCGCGGGAGGGAGGAGGGGCAGCCGTGGCGTTCGCAGCGGCGGAAGGAGCACCTCCACGACCTCGCCCACCTCGCCGGAGAAGTCGAGCGGGAGCAGTCCTTCCGGCGGCAGACGTCGCGAGAGGGCCCTGGCCATTTTCTGTCAGCCCTCGTCAACGGAGCACGGCAGCCCTCGACAGCGGAGCACGGCAGCAAGCAGCGAGCAGCTCGGGCCAGAGCGCAGCGGAGCACAACAGCAAGCAGTGGCCGGCTCGGGCCGGCGCGCAGCGGAGCACAACAGCAAGCGGCGGGCGGCTCGGCATGCAGCAAGCAGCGGGCGTCTACTAGAGCAGC